>NC_091574.1:25657295-25659795 GCF_042767895.1 Penaeus vannamei | reverse complement strand
CACGGCCACCATCTTGTTGTTGAGGGCGTGCGCGGTCGCGTGCGGAAGGGCGGCGGTGGTGCCGGTGGCCGGGGCGGTCACGGTGGACGTAATGGTGGCAAGGCTCTCGTCGCAGGTGTTGCTCGAGGGAGGCAGGTCCAGGAGTCGGTGGTGAGGCTGGTGCAGGTACTCTCCTGCTCCGCTCACCGTAGTCACCATAACACGTATTCTTTTTTCACTCAGCGGTATAAATATCCTCCGATTTTCCTCTTTCCTCCTTCTCGAACAGCCGTGTATCGGGTCAGGACAACGGCTAGTTCAGCGCCACGTCAAATCGTCACTTACGACACGCAACAAGTGCAGGCACGGAAGCTGGCGCACGGCGGGGTCCCAGCACACCATGACACCGCGGGAGCCTACGAGCTGCGATCCCCCACGATCTCGATCCCAGCTATTTCATTCAATCATATTCCTCTAGTCACTATAGTCCGCGGGTCAACGCATCCGCCGAGTCACACTACAAGGCGCCAGTCACTCCATGATACAGCGGCAGCCCGGGACAACACACGCAACAGAGGAGAGGGACGCGAGCAATGCGACTTGTGGCCAGTGACACAGCGAGGCCCGCTCCCAAGTGGCACGGTTATGGAGTCCCGCACAGCCGAACCCAATAAGTGAGCCAACACTGAACTCGGTGATAGCCCCGAAAATTCACAAAGAAAACTGTTCACAAAGTAGCACTGAAAAACGTCGATCCCGTGGCCCGGAGCTCGTGAAATCGCGTCGGAGATCAGAGGAGGCTCGAGCCCGCGCGTTTGCACTCAGGGCGGGAGTGTGCGAGTGTGGAGAGCTCGAGCGAGGGACCCCAAGGCGAGACGTCGGCAAGGAGTTCTGGCCGAGTCGTAGAGAAAGAGCCTGGGTGTAGTACTGCACCGGGGCTGGGGGAGGCGCTCGAGGTGAGGGGGCAAGGGGAGGGGAGGGGGTTAAGCTCCTGGAGGGTGTAGGAGAGTGTGAGTGTGCCTCCACGTGGGTGCTTACCGCTGATCCCACACCAACTGCGGCCTGCCAACCGCCGATGGACATCACACATCATTGTTGTGGCGCTCGAGCAGACCAGTCAACCGCGCTTTCTCATACCACAACCAGCCACAGCATTCCCCGATTCACCTCTCAACTCACGCCACCTCGAGCCACGACATTCCCCTCGCTTGACCGTTATCGACGGGTCCGATCACGGCGCAGCATCCCTGGTTCGTGGGTGCGCGGTTCGTGTCTATGTGGCTCTTTGGAACTCGCAGGGAAATAACAGTGCAAAGGGGAGAAAGAGGCAAGACACGAAGAGGAAGGGGAAGAGAAGGAAAATGAGGGGAAACAAACAAAATTTGATAATCGCAGGAAGAGACTGGTGTCCAAACCAGTCAAAGGCCATGCATCTATCTATTGTCAATTGACATTCTCATTTTTTTTCCATGTTTTTGTTTTTTATAATTTCCTCCTATAGAATCTATATTTTTCTATCTTTCTATCTAGAAAGGCGGGAAAACGAAAGGAAACGTCCTAAGCGGAAGGCAAGGGAAGCCAACTAAAAGGAAAGGCCTCCTGTACAGTGAAGGAGAGAAGCGCAAACAAGCAAAGCTCTCCCCGAGGCCTGGCGAGGCGAGCGCGCCGGGCAGCAAGCAGCGAGGCCGGGCCGAGGAGCAGCGCAGCAGCCTCAGGAGCAGGCGGCGGCCGTGGCTCCCTGGTCGTGCCGCGGCGCGCCGCCCGCAGATTACCGAGACGCGCGCCACCTCCACCCTCGGCTGCCCGCCCTCCGCGTGCGCCTCATCTGCCTCATCTGCATGCCCTTATCGAAGCCTACATTTATACACTATCTCTCTCGCTCTTTAAATCCAAGACCAAAGGTCTCTCTCTCTGCCATCTCAAGTCGGATTGCACTCAGCCTCTCAGCTTCTCGCGTCAGGAAAAGTACAAACGCATCGCCGCAAATTTATAAACAAAGACAAATAAGTAAGTAAAGACAAATAGACACGCATATGCAGACACCCGAGAGCAACCTCGCATGCACGCGGTCCTCGGTGTCAGGCGCAGCAGGCTCCCCCAGGCCCCGCGGCATCGCCCAACGCGGAAGGGCGCCGCCCAAGGGCATGCAAGCGCAGCAGCAAGAGGCCACCCTGGGCGAAGACGCGTTATTTATATATTAAGATCGCTGGCGTGCTATTGAAGGCGAGTAATCCCCTGTGTCAGAAAAAGTCTCCTCGCCACTAATTCACTCCTCGAGGCTTTTGGTACGACCCTGAGCAGTTTGTAAAGGCTGGCTGGCGTTACTATCGATTAATACACCGTATTAGTTCCTCGCCACGCGCCGCCTCCGCCATCAAAAGGTGGGGCGCAGGGTAGCCAAGGTTCCGCTCGGGCCGCACGCCGCCTCCTGGGCTCCCCGAGGTCCGCCTCGGCGCTGCCGCGGATCCTGCTGGGGCTCCCGTGCCACACTCCGGACCGACCCGGCTGTGGGGCGCCAGGC
>NC_091574.1:25642295-25647295 GCF_042767895.1 Penaeus vannamei | reverse complement strand
GAGATCAGCGAGCACTCGCACTCCACGTGGAGTCTCATGAGAGAGAGACTGAGAGGAGAAAGGAAGGGAAGAAAAGGGGAGGAGGAAAAGACAGGGAAGAAGGAAGGGAGAGGAGGGGAGAGAGGGAGATGGGGAAGGGGAGGATGGGAGAGGGAAGGGAGAAGGAGAGAAGAAGGGTGGGAAGAAGGGAGGGAGGGAGAGAGAGAACAAGAGAGAGAGAGAGAGAGAGAGAGAGAGAGAGAGAGAGAGAGAGAGAGAGAGAGAGAGAGAGAGAGAGAGAGAGAGAGAGAGAGAGAGAGAGAGAGAGAGAGCGAGGGCGTCGCATAGACATCCAGGAAACCCTCGCGACGGAGGACAACCGCAAGGCCAAGAGTCATAAAGCGAAATCATAGAGCAAACGCGCCGGGGAATATATTCTAAATCTCTTAAATCCTTCTCAAGGTACTACTTCGGGGAAAAATGAAGGGGAAAAAAGGACACATTATCGCGGAAATGAGACAAACGAAGCGACGACACTTGCCACTTGATCCTCTTGGGGGTGGGGGGTGACATAAGGGGGGGGGTGAGGTGGTGAGAGGGATGAACGAGGAAGAAGTAAAAGAATCGAGTCACGAGTAGGGAGAAATGAAGGAAAAGGGAGGAGAAAGGGCAGGGAAGGAGGGACCGAAAGGGAAGGAAAGAGGAATGGAAAGAGGGAGCGAGATACGGAGGAGGAGGGGAGGGGTTTGGAGGGAGGGAGAGAGGGAGAGAGGGAGAGAGGGAGAGAGGGAGAGAGAGAGAGAGAGAGAGAGAGAGAGAGAGAGAGAGAGAGAGAGAGAGAGAGAGAGAGAGAGAGAGAGAGAGGGAGAGGGAGAGGGAGAGAGAGGGAGAGAGGGAGAGGGAGAGGGAGAGAGAGAGAGAGGGAGGGAGAGAGAGAGAGAGAGAGAGAGGGAGAAGGAGAGGGAGAGGGAGGGAAGGAGAGAGGGAGGGAGGGAGGGAGGGAGAGAGAGAGAGAGGAGAGAGGGACGGAGGGAGAGAGAGAGGGAGGGATGGTGAAAGAGAGGGATGGAGTGAGGGAGGGAGAGAGAGAGAGAGAAAGATAGATAGATAGAAAGATAGATAGATAGATAGATAGATAGATAGAGAGATAGAGAGAGAGAGAGAGAGAGAGAGAGAGAGAGAGAGAGAGAGAAAGAAAGAGAGAGAGAGAGAGAGAGAGAGAGAGAGAGAGAGAGAGAGAGGGAGGGAGAGAGAGAGAGAGAGAGAGAGAGGGAGATAGATAGAGAGTGAGAGAAACAAAGAAAGAAAGTAAGAAAGAAAGAGTGAAAGGGGGGTCATAATCCCCTCGCCCCCTCCGCCTCCCACGTGACTCGAACTTATTTCTTCGCCCCCGTTAAAATGTCCATCTTTAGCGGCATTTCCAGCGGCCGGATGGGAATCACCGGCGATAATTTGGCGGAACGAGCGGCCGCTAACACGCCGGGCTCCTCGGCGGTCCGGTTGCCGCCGGGATCTACATTCTATTAATTCACGCTCCTTGTCACAGCCCGTGTATTTTCCACTATAAAAAATATTAAGGCATAACAACATATCTCGTATGCAAGAGGAGACCGGCGGCCACTGCCAATTACATGACTCTTCCTTATTTTCCTCCTCGACAGTTATCGAGCTGAAATGACAGATGAACCAGACGAAAACATAAAGAAAAGGGGGCGAAACATGTAAACGAAAAATGAAAGAAAATGGAAGAAAGTTTTGGCGTCCGCGACGGGCTGGACGACGCCGATAAGGGGCTTGCGGCGGGGCCTGATATCCGCTGATTGTCGCCCTCGCCGTCATTGCGCGATGGAAACGCTCGAAATATATGCGCGCTCCCCTCCTTACGGTCGCGTTCGATAGGGAAATTACACGAAAAGAAGAGAAAACCTGGGACCCGGTTTCCTCGCTTCGAGTGGCTCTCTCGACCTAAAAAATAAACAAGTGCACTTTTCAACACAACTTTAAAGGAAAAGACTTCAATGCATTTCCAAAGCCGTGAAATCCTCGCCTAAAAATGGTCTAAACCATTGAAATAATTCTTACGTTGAACAAACAATTCCACACAGACACCAGTCACAGACCAAATTCTGTCGCGCTGGTCTCCCAAACTCCGAGGAACTCCTAAATCCGACAAGAACATCGTCGTAGTCGCCGCCAAGGAGCTGACAGGCCGCATTCTTCAATTCCTTTTTGAGCGCTTCACGTTTAAAAGCTCAACGCTAAAATCTACGCAATGAATTAAAAAAAAAATAACAAGACTTTTGGCAGACGATGAGGCAACATTCGCTAAACATGAAGGTTAGATGATGAGTTTTTCTAGCCCTTTAACAAGCCATTTTTATTGATTTCTCTCCATGAAAGAGGGAATTTTAAGAGCTGCAGCGCCTCCAGAACCCCCTAGGCACAGCCGCGTTTCTTCCCGAGGCGGTGGAAGCGGAGACGAAGATCTCACTTGGTCGCTTCGGCCATGCGCTTGGCGAGGGCGGTCGGGAAGTAACGTTCATCGAATCTTAGACAACTTTTATTTTCTTTATTATCTATTCATACAAGGACTCGATGTAGGAGCAAACATATTACGGCCACGGGAAATTTCAATACAATATTCGGGAATATCACTGAATTTTACTTCTTCACTAGTCAACTATGTACAATTCATTATAGAAAATTCAGTTCATAATACGCACATAATACATGCACACATATATAAATTCACACGCACACATGTATGTTCGCTCACAATTCACTGATCAATAATAAAACCGCACACCTGGTTCCACGTGACTCCCAGACGGTGAGGTTCTACGAGCGCAGCCAACACTGCCGGGCACAGTCTCCACATGCAGCAGACAGGCAGCGCAGCTCGCCCACAGAACAACCAAGAGCTCACCTTCAGGTAAGAGAGAGAGGCGGGTGAGGGTGTCATCCGTCGGCGAGGCGAGACACCTCACGGGCAGGAAGGCCGCCCTGGGTCGAACCGCATCTCGGCCACGAAAGGACACTCTTTCTCTTGCGAATCTCCAGAGGGGGGCGCACTAGGCCTAAGGACTCTTCGAGGCGCTGAGCTCCAGGCAGGACGCCACATTGGCTGACCCGATCCGCTGTCCGCACCGCTGCCGCAGGTCCCGTCGGAAAGCCGCGCGCACCCGAGCTCTGCCGCGGCAGCAATGTCCCTCCGCCGCTCTCCTTCGAGCTCACGTACGCTAATGAGAGCGCCCTTGCCGCACCAGCCTGAGCGAGCCCAGGAGCACAGGACACAAACACGCACAAGAACACAAACGCGGCACAGGGTCTAGCGCAGGGGACGCCGCCACGCAAGTCACCGGGGCGGCGAGCTTGCCATCCGCAGGGGCCCACGGTTCGGTTACATGTCCGCGATGGAAGGATCCGAGTGCAGGTGCAGTCTCCGCCGCCGCCGCCAACACCGCTACCGCCGCGACCGTCGCGCCGGCACACCCTCTATGCGAGTGCGGCGAGCCCGGCCATATGGCAAACTGTGCTACCGCTACTACCATCTCCCTCAATAACGATAATGATAGGATGCACCGCGTTATGGTGCGGAAAATACGATAAATCCGCACACTGCAGCCGGGGGAGTCAAGGTTGCCTGGAGGGGGAGAGGGAGGAGGAGAGGGGTTGGGGAAGGGGTGGAGGGGGAGGAGTGTTGGGGTAGAGGTGGTGGAGGAGGAGGGGGAGAAGGTGAGGGAGGAGAAGGAGGAAAAGGACGGCATGGTGGGATGTGGGCGAAGGGGCAACTGAACGAAGAGGAGGGAGATAAAATCAACCAAACAGAAGGATCGGAGGAGGAAGAGGAGGTGAACAAAGAAAGCCTGGAAGACAAGGAAAAGACGACAGCGATGGGAGAGAAAAATAAGATGGAGACAAAGGGGAGGAGTCGAGGGAGACGAGGCTATAGGCCCTGGAAGACGGCCAGGGTCATGTGAATCGCAGGGACGGGGAGGGGGGCGGGGAGTGGGAGACAGGTGGGAAGGGAGGGGAGGAGAAGGGACACAGGTAGCAGAGGAGGGGCGAGGGAGGCAGGGCACAGGAGAGAGAGGAGAATAAACAACATAAGAGAAGGCGATGCTGACGGCAGTGGACACAGAAGACCCGAGCAACGACGGGAATACGAAAGACAACTGACAATCCCCGAAGAAAAGAACAGGAAAGAGAGAGAAAAAAGATACACGACTGGAAAAGAAGAGGGGAAAAGGAAGAGAAGAAAAGAGAGAAAAGGAGAAAAGAAGGAAAGGGAGAATGAGAAGGCCAGGGCAACGAAGAGAGGAGGGAAGGGGTGAGTGATAGGGTGCTGCTCTCTCCTGTCCCGCCATAGAACGAGGCCTCCTCCATCCGGGGTGACGCAGCACTCTCTAATGACACGTTCCTAACAAACGTTACGTAAATCGTTCCATTAGTCTCGCCTACTCGAGTAATCACAGAAAAGAGAGAGAGAGAAATGGAAAGGGTGTGTGTGTGTGTGTGTGTGTGTGTGTGTGTGTGTGTGTGTGTGTGTGTGTGTGTGTGTGTGTGTGTGTGTGTGTGTGTGTGTGTGTGTGTGTGTGAAAGATTATATATATATATATATATATATATATATATATATATATATATATATATATATAGAGAGAGAGAGAGAGAGAGAGAGAGAGAGAGAGAAGAGAGAGAGAGAAGAGAGAAGTGAGAAGAGAGAAGAGAGAAGAGAGAAGAGAGAAGAGAAAAGAGAGAGAGAAGAGAGAAGAGAGAAAAGAGAAAGAGAGAGAAAGAAAAGAGGAAGAGGGAGAGGAGCGAGAAAGAAAAAGAGAGAAAGAAAAAGAGAGAGAAAGAAAAAGAGAGAAAGAAAGAGAAAGAGAAAGAGAAAGAGAGAGAAAGAGAAAAAGAAAGTAAGAGAGAGAGAAAGAAAGAAAGAGAGAGAGAGAGAGGGGGGGGGGTGAGGAGGAAGAGGAGGAGGACGTTATGATTCCCTTTAGTGCACACAGCCGAATCCA
>NC_091574.1:25629795-25632295 GCF_042767895.1 Penaeus vannamei | reverse complement strand
GCCCTGCATCCACCTCCATCCTCTTTCCTCATCCTTCAACCAAATTCCACCTTTCTCCACCTCCTCTTCCCCGCCCTCCTCCAAACTTCCCCTCCCTCTCCTTCCCTTCCTCGTCCTCCCAACTCCACCTCCTACTCCCTTCCCCTCCCATTTCTCTCTCTCTTTTCCCTTCACTTCCCTCATCCTCCCAACTTCACCCCGTTTCCCCCGCTCCTTCTAGCCACCTTCACCCCTCTCCCCACTTCCCTCATCAGGCTCTCCCTCACCCATCCCCCCACCCGTCTCCACGCCTCACCCCGAACCCCCCCCAACTCTCCCCTCGACCCTCTCCCACCCCCCTGCTCTCCCTGTCTCCTCGTCGCATACACGAAAATCCAGAGCTCTTATTGTTCCACATATCTTACGACATTCTACTCGACTTTTACCCGGCTGAGACTTTCTATTCTCCTGACTAAAAGCACTTGCGGAGGCGGGACGCGGCCGAGGCGGTTCTGGGAAGGGCAGGGAAGGGAGGCCGGCCGAGTGGGAGAGACCTCAAGAAGGAGAGGAACAGCGGGAAAGTAGGAGAAGGCGAGGCAGAAAGGATGGAGAGATGGGGGATTGCGAAAGGCTACAGGCAGACAGACTGATAATGAGAAAAGTCAAAGAGAGAGAGAGAGAGAGAGAGAGAGAGAGAGAGAGAGAGAGAGAGAGAGAGAGAGAGAGAGAGAGAGAGAGAGAGAGAGAGAGAAACGGACGGAAGGAGCAATGTACCCTGACAATTTCCACATAGCAGTCTACAGCGAGGGGGACGTGACGGGAATGGCGCGTACTCTACGAAACCGTAACGCGACGGAGCCCCCATCACGTCCGGCGCGACTCGTACCCAACCTGAAGCAGCCTGGACATAACCCATCTTTAGACGCGGCCCCTCCCCCTCCCCCCCGCCCGCCCCCAGCACCATACTCACCATACGCAGGGTCCGCCGCATAACCTTGGGATCGCGGTCTATTACAGGGAGGAGGGAGTGTGACAACGACATAACGTTCATCAAAGCGATATGATGATGACTCGTATTCTCCCGTCCTTCCCGCTCCCTTCTCCAATACTTCTCAGGGTTTCGTAAACGCCGCGGCCCTCGCAGATTGCGTGCACGTACGACATCACCGTGACACTTTGCTCTCTTGCTCCACCGCCCCCCCCCCGCCCCCTCACGCACCCTCCTGAGATCCGAACTGGACCTGATCTGCCCCCTGCAGGGACCCGACACCCGCTACTGCGTCTGCTTTCGGAAATAGTACTAACAAGAGAGAGAGAGAGAGAGAGAGAGAGAGAGAGAGAGAGAGAGAGAGAGAGAGAGAGAGAGAGAGAGAGAGAGAGAGAGAGAGAGAGAGAGAGATAGAGAAGAGAGAGGCAGAAAAGAAGAGAGAGAGAGGGTGAGGAGAGGAGAGGAGAGGGAGTGGTAAGGAGTGAGTGAGTGAGTGAGTGGTGGTGGTGAGTGGTGAGTGAGTGAGTGGGTGAGTGAGTGAGAGAGAGAGAGAGAGAGCAGAGAGAGAGAGAGAGAGAGAGAGAGAGAGAGAGAGAGAGAGAGAGAGAGAGATTATATATATAATATATATATATATATATATATATATATATATATATATATATATATATACATATATATATACATATATAGATATATATATATATATATACATATATATATATATATATATATATATATATATATATATAGAGAGAGAGAGAGAGAGAGTGAGAGAGAGAGAGAGAGAGAGAATGAGTTAGTGTCACCTCTTCTCCGGTGGCCGTTCGAAAAAAAACAAAAAAACAATAATCCTGATTGAAGTCGTTGAGTGCCTGAATAAACCTAACTGATGTTTAAGACTAATTTGCATCACATCATCCCCTTTTTTTGCCCCGACCTGAACTACTCCCCTCCCCTGTCTTGTCTCATTTGAATAAACGCAGCAACGTGAACACACAGGGCCCAAGTGTCAGCAAGTGCGATTATTAAACTCGACGAATTCGGACGCACATTCTGCACCCGAGGAATTTGTCTTGTGCTCTTTGCAATTCCGCGTCTGACATATTCGGTCACAACCCGACGCTGGGGAGATCCGAGGGGGGGACGGGGGGGGGGGGGGACGAGTGCTTGTTGCGCAGGCACTTGATAACGTATGTCATGTTTTCTTTTATGGAAGCGCATTTTACCACTGAACTATATATATTCTCTTCTCCCTTCCCCCCTTTCTGTCTGTCTGTCTGTCTGTCTGTTTCTCTCTCTCTCTCTCTCTCTCTCTCTCTCTCTCTCTCTCTCTCTCTCTCTCTCTCTCTCTCTCTCTCTCTCTCTCTCTCCTCCTCCCTCCCTCCCTCCCTCCCCTCCTCCCTCCCTCCTCCTCCCTCCCTCCCTCCCTCCCTCCCTCTCTCTCTCTCTCTCTCTCTCTCTCTATATATATATATATATATATATATATATATATATATATATATATATATATCTTCCTTTCTTTTCTTT
>NC_091574.1:25609795-25619795 GCF_042767895.1 Penaeus vannamei | reverse complement strand
CTAAGGGGAGGAGATGGGGAAGGAGAGGGGGAAGAGGGAGAAAGAGAGGGAGGAGGATAGGAAGGGGGAGAAAGAAGAAGTGAAGGGGAAGAAGAAGAAGAAGAAGAAGAAGAAGAAGAAGAAGAAGGAGAGAGAGAGAGAGAGAGAGAGAGAGAGAGAGAGAGAGAGAGAGAGAGAGAGAGAGAGAGAGAGAGAGAGAGAGAGAGAGAGAGAGAGAGAGACAACCTGCAGGGCGACCTAATAGCTTCTCCAAAGAGCAGGAGGGCAGTGACCAGCATGTCCAGAGCCTTAGAGTCCCAAGCCTAAGCCTCCGCCGCCCTCCACGCACCCACTCGGTTCCTCTGCCACAAGTGAGGAGAAGGGCACTCGAGAGGGCGCCGCGGGGGACCTCGAGGACCTGCCTGGGGGGGGGGGGTGAGGCAGGAGAGTGCTAGGTGGAGGAAGGAGAAGGAATCGGTCGCAGCGGCTTCTTGATGGGCCAAGGAAGAAAAGGGGCCATAAAGGAAAGAAAAAAATCGTGCGGAAAAATAATGCCAGGAAAAAAAAACAGAAAAAATAAGATAATAATGTTAAAAAAAAAATTCCAGTCAACAGAAGAAAATTGAAAATAATAAGGAGCGTTGGGATGGGCGGTAGCGACAGGTAGCGGCGGGCGGCGTCGGGCGGAGGTGGGCGGGGGCATCGCCGCGAGGAGAGCGAAACGAGGACTAATAGGACGTCTTCCTCGGGGCTTAAAATAATCCTGATGAATTGTTGATAAAAAGTAATTTACGGTGGCTTATGTACGCCCACGGGGAACAGCTGTGCCTCTGCGTCCAGCGCGGACTCTCCCGACGACGCCGGTTTGTGCAGGAGCGTCTTATGCTGGGGAGGGGGGGGTAACCAATAAATAAATAAAGCCGAGAAAGAAAGGCAAGCAGTTTCCTTGACTACTCACACGCTGTTCATTAGAGTGCAAATGAATTAACAAATCTCGATCTACTAACATATCCTATAGACGTCATCCGAATTTACCAGGTAGTAATTATTACGTCTAAGAGACCGCTGGCCAAGACATTTAACATGGCCAACCTGGGGCCAAGTCGTGAGTTTTATCAATATATACATATGTCTCAAAAGATTTTCCTCTCTTGACAAGAAAAATTGACGAGGAATAAGAATGAGCAGAGGAGGAAAGGAAGGGGCATTAAGAAGAGGAAGGGAAGAGGGGGGGAGGGGGGGGCGACGGGAGGGGCCAGCGGGGGGTTTCCCACCAGGCATGACAGAACAACCATTAGCGACGAACATCTTCGGCCACCCACCGCCAACCCCCGAGTTACCCCCCCCCCCCCACCTCCCCCTTCTACAGCAAATCCTTAGTCCTTCACAATATATCAAAACTCGCCGTCCTCCTACTTCTCCTCCTTTTCCTTTTTCTTGTACTTTTTTCTTCTCCTCCTCCTTCCCCTTCTTCATCTTTTTCTTTTTCTTCTCCTTCCACTTCTTCATCTTTTTCTTTTTCTTCTCCTTCTCCTTCCCCTTCTTTTTTTTCTTTTTCTTTTTCTTCTCCTTCTTCATCTTTTTCTTTTTCTTCTCCTTCCACTTCTTCATCTTTTCTTTTCTTCTCCTTCTCCTTCCCCGTCTTTTTTTCTTTTTCTCTTTATTCTCCTTCCCCTGCATCTTCTTTTTCTTTTTCTTCTCCTTCTCCTTCCCTTCTTCCTCTTTTTCTTTTTCTTCTCCTTCCCTTCTTCCTCTTTTTCTTCTCCTTCCCTTCTTCACCTTTTTCTTCTCCTTCTCCTTCAAACTTTTTATTTTTATTCTCCTTTCCCTTCTTCCTCTTTTTCTTTTCCTTTTCTTTCATTATTTTTTTTCTCCTCCTCCTCCTCCTCGGAACGAAGCCAGCGACCCCCCGCCCCCTCGTCCCTGGCAACGGACGGAGCTCGTCAGCGGACCATCATGCAAGCTCGAGGAAGGGAAAGAGCGACCCGTCTCGCCACCGCTCTCAGCTGTGCAACCCCGAGGCCGGCGACAACTTTTGGCGTCTCGACCGCTTTACGAGCTCTGCCTCACGCATACCGTTTTTAAAGAGACATTAAAACAAACTTTTTTGTGGAACTTCTGTCTTCTGGGAGATACTTTTGACTTTTATGAGCACCACGCCTTGCAAGCATCAGCATGGGGGAATACGCTTGCACCAGCAATGCATGCCGCATAGTTGGATAATTACTAAACTACTTCACTACTTCGTGCGTGTGCGTGTGAGTTTGCTTGTGTGTGTGTGTGTGTGTGTGTGTGTGTGTGTGTGTGTGTGTGTGTGTGTGTGTGTGTGTGTGTGTGTGTGTGTGTGTGTGTGTGTGTGTGTGTGAGAGAGAGAGAGAGAGAGAGAGAGAGAGAGAGAGAGAGAGAGAGAGAGAGAGAGAGAGAGAGAGAGAGAGAGAGAGAGAGAGAGAGAGGGGGAGGAGAGAGAGAGAGGGGGGAGGAGAGAGAGAGGGAGAGGGAGAGAGAGAGAGGGGGGAGGGGGGTGGAGAGAGAGGGAGAGAGGGGGAGGGAGAGAGAGAGAGGGGGAGAGGAGAGAGAGAGAGAGAGGGGGAGAGGAGAGAGAGAGAGAGGGGGAGAGGAGAGAGAGGGAAAGAGGGGAGAGGAGAGAGAGAGAGAGAGAGGGGGGGAGGGGAGAGAGAGAGAGAGAGACAGAGAGGAGAAACAGGAGAGAGAGAAGAAAGAGAACAGGGAGAAAGCGAGAAGAGAGAAAGAGAGAAAGAGAAGACAAGAGAAGAGAGAGGAGAGAGAGTGAGAGATGGAGATAGAGAGAGAGTAGAGTTAAAGAGAGAAGGGTAAATGGTATGGGCAAAATGAAGATGCATAGATAGACGGACAACTCGGCAAGAGGTCGAGCCATTAACGGGCAAATCCACTTCTGATTAACTTTTACAAGTCAAACCGGTAATCATCTCCTGCAGCGGATTCGTGTCGCTTTTACCCGGACTGAACTTCTATCATTTTCCCTCAGTGCCCCTCGCATGAGCAGAGACCTGACAAGAAGGTAATTAAAATAGTCTGAGGAGCACGGTGCCTCTAGCCACGCCGATCCGCAACGTGTTTGTCTGGTCTTCCCTACACATCCAGGGCGGTCTGCCTAGAGCCTACTCATTTCTTCGCACCTGCCACCCCCTCCCCCTCCCCCCCACCAATAATGGTCTGAGGACCCGAGGCAGTGACCACAACGATTTGTTAAGGCGTCACAGCCACAGCCTACCGATCCCACAAGCGCCACCGCCGCCGCCGCCGCCGCCGCTGCCGTCACCGCCGCCGGTCCGCTGACGCCGCCGCGCCACCCTCGCCGGATCCCCCACCAGCATCAAACTCACTCTTTTGATGATGATGGGCGTGATCCCAGGGCAAGCAAGGGGCGTGCGCCGACACCATCGCCATGTTCCCTCTCCGTGCCAATTACAAGCGGGGAATGATTAATTACTGTCCCTGCGGGTAATAAGGAAGCCCCAGTTTGTCAGCCGACAGACAAACCCTCCCCTTCCCTTTCCCTCCTCCCCCTTCCTCTTTCCCTTCTCCACCTCTCCCTCCCCCCTCCCCATTCCCCACATCTCCCCCAATCCCGTACGAGTTAATGGAAAGGGTGGATTTAGAATAAAGAAAGAAGAGAAAAAAAACATGATGACAAATCCGCAAGCAGCTGAATAACGAGCCAACGAGCCCCAGCAGAATGGCCCTTAATGAATGGCAAAGCGCACTAATCGCGAGGGAATGAATGGTGGAGAGAGACGGATGGCAAGAACGACCAAAGTCACGACAATTTCCGTCACATTCGTCCCAAATGACAATAATGAAAAGGGCAGTAAGTACCACTTGGAACATTCACGCTCCTCGCCACACCTCAGGGGGAAGGACTTGCTGTTGCAATGCAATATACTTACACGTCTCCAAAGAACGGCCTCGTCACTTCAGCGTACATACCTGCAGGGATGAAAGAAAAACAATTAGCATCAACTTTCTGTACAGGTAAACTTGATCAGACAATCCATATCATAATACTAAAACTGGTTAACATATCATCAATCTATTCCTGTACATGCTTTACAGTCACGAAAAAAAGGATGGCGACCACGAAGAGAAACTGAAGAGGAGGAAATGAAATAGAAGGGGGCGAGGGGCATCACCCACCTCCTCCCGAAGTGGCGACACGCTCTACATCCTCCCCCCTCCCTCGCCCCCGCCCCCAGCCCCGCCATCGCTCCTCTTTCTCGCCCGCACATTCCTCACCATTCCCAAGCCGTCCGGACACTCGCTCTCCGCCGCTGCGGCCGCCACCGACACCTGACAGAGCGCCTCGCCGCCTCCCGCACGCAGGAGACCGCCAATAACCATCAGGCCCCCCGCGGCGCCTTGTCGTAACACTGTCCAGCCTCTGGTTATTCCGTCCGGAAACGCGCTCGCGGCTAACTCATCACCTCCCTCGCTTCCGGTTAACTCAGGACTACTTCTTTATTTTATTTGAGTAGTAATCAAGAAATATATTTTTTAAATCTTTGGCGATAATACTTAGCTTCTTTTGGAGATCGACTGGGCGTAAAATAATTTCTCAGCGAACGCTGTCAGAAATGTTTTTCTTTCTCCTGCAATCACCCGAGGTGATTTACGAGCGCATGGGTGAACAACACGAACGCTCAGTCGGCTCCCGACGCGATTAAAACAGATCCCGCCGTGGCTTGTAAATGAGTTGAAGGAAAAAGGATGCGCGGCCCAGCGCCGTGAACCAGACACTTTTCGCGCGGTTAAGAACCACGAACGAAAAGAGAATAGAGATAGAAAAATGTAAATAAAAAAGGAAACGGGCTACAGCACACCCACCTCCGTAACACAACGGTCAAATCCAGTCAAAACTTTCGTCTTGAAAGAAGACAAAAGCCAAATACGACAAGGAGAAAAAAATAGAGAAAAAGACTGAGAAAACAAAAACACGCCGAGTGGCTGACATCAAGGTACGAATTCCATTTGATGAACTTCGACGCATGCATTCGCATACGCACGTATACCCGTATGCCCATGCATGCACGCATACACACAATTCAATATTTACATAATTGTCCGTAAATAAATATAATTAAACTACCAACGCCGTGAGACCACTCAAAGGCGCAAGCACAGTCTTCGTAATGACCAACACTTAACAACCACGGCCGCCCTCCCCAGCGCCGCCACCCTGACCTCACCGGCGACGAGCGCGCGTACTTTCGGCAGAGACAAGAATATACAGGTTTTGCTTGGCTGTGTGTTTAACTGTGCATGAAAAGCCTGAACATTGACGAAATAAAAAAATACGTCTTTCAATATTTACGCTGCGAAAATCAATGTTGAATTTCCAAAGGAAAAGGAGGAGGAAACAAGACAAAAAAGATGGAAAGGAAGAGGGAGAGGGAGAGGGAGAGGGAGGGAGAAGGAGAGAGGGACGGAGAAGGAGAGAGGGAGGGAGAGAGAGTGTGTGAGAGAGAGAGGGAGGGAAGGAGGGAAGGAGGGAAGGAGGGAAGGAGGGAAGGAGGGGGAGGGAGGAGGAGGAGGGGGAGAGGGAGAGAGGGGGAGGAGGAGGGGGGGAGAGGGAGAGAGAGAGAGGGAAGGACAGGGAGGGAGAGGGAGAGGGGGAGAGGGAGAGGGAGAGGGGGGGAGAGAGAGAGGGAGAGGGGAGAGAGAGAGGGAGAGGGGGAGAGAGAGAGGGAGAGGGGAGAGAGAGAGAGAGAGAGAGAGAGAGAGAGAGAGAGAGAGAGAGAGAGAGAGAGAGAGAGAGAGAGAGAAAAGAGAAAGAGAGAGAGAAAAAAAAATGGGGAGGGGGCATGTAGGTATCCAAACCTCGCTCCATATCCACGCCCAATCTTTCTAATCCACCCTCGCCGTGGAGGGCTCCGGGCAGCAGATGGCTGACTCTACCAGGGGGGTAAGACCATGCGGGGGAGGAGGCGGGGAGAAAGAGAAGAGAGGAGGGAGAGGGAAGGAGGGGTGGGCAGGAGAGGAGAGGAGGGAGAGTGAGCAATTGCAGTGAGTGGATGGGAGGAGATGCAGGAGGACGAGGAGGTAAAAGGTTGAGAAGAAAGAAAAGGAAGAAGAGGTAGAAGACGAAGAAGAGGGTGAAGAGGGGGAAGAGGAGGAGGAGGAGAATGAGGAAGAGGAGGAGGAGACGGGGACGAGGCGGCGACGGGGAAGGAGGAGGGTCGGCTACCCATCTGTCGACGTAGCTGGAATCTCGCTTGGGTGAGCTCACATTTCCTTCTGTCACGATGACTCGACGGGGCCAGCCTTCTCGCGGGCATCTTTCCATTTGCATCGAAAAACATCCGGTAACTGGGTCCAGCCGGGGGATTTCTCGGGGGTTGCGCAAGGCGGCTTTGGTAATCCCTGTCCGTCATCGCCAAACACCAGCCAAATATCGGAATCATTTCCACATTTCCTTGTCTGTTTGTCTGTCTGTCTTGCACGGGACTCCAGAGACCGGCCTCTCCCTGTCACTGCCGTCTGCACGTACATCCTACGGGTCCGAGAGCTGCATGTAAGCCGAATGGAGGAGGCTTCAGGCAACCAGACCCTGACCGCGCCGCCGCCGCCTCCAAGACAACCCATCTTGGTAATAACAACGTCGGAACTTTATGAAACATATATACAATAACTGAATGAGTATTACGGAGGTCTGAGTTGGCTGAGGGGGGGGGAGGAGGGGAGAGCAATGGGGAATGGGGAGAGAGGAGGGGAGGAGGCAACAGCGTGGTGGAGGTTATATTTGTATATTATCCCGGATGCGCTTACATCCATGACCGATGACGTCATCACTGCCGGATCACTCCAGACGAACGCCTTTACGCTATCTGATAATTATCCCTCGCCTCGCAGGGCGGGCGGGAGCACGATGGCTGGAAGAGCCTGTCTGTCCGTCTGCAGCGATCCACACGGAGAGGGAAACGCGAGCGGGCTGGCACGGCGCTGGCCACCGCGGCAGACGATGCAATAAAAGCGAATCTCGAAACCGCATACGCCCGAACACGCCGGGGAATAAACGGCCTGTCACCACACCTGGATGACTCACCGACACTCGCGGCGTCAGTTGACTCACGCGCTGCGACTCCCGGCGGGTTTCACACCGTAGGCCTTGGCATGCTGTGCCCTCGCCCCTCCCTCGCCTTCGCTCACCGGCCGCTCGGCTCTTTTTCACGCTACACGACCAGCCTCTTAGAGCCGCGTCGAGGGAACAAGTCGATGACTGTGTGGATGAATGACGAGGGTTCACGGCGCGAGATTCCCGGAGTATGATGCAGGTTTCCGGGTTCAGGGAGCAGCACGCTGGACCCCGCTGCTGCTGCTGGAAACGGAAAGGGCTGTGGGTGTACAAACGTGCACTCTGTATCAATACTGCGATCGCCGAGAGACGAATCGCCACGGCATTACGTCGCTTGGCCTTCAGGGAAGAGGCACCACACCAACCCGTCGGGTGTCCTGCGATGTGCTGCCTTCTGCATGCTCCTTTCTTTCCAAACCTGGTAGCTTTACTCGCAGGGCAATCACTCTCTACACGCTGTCTTCCGAGCAAATTATCATTATTCATCTAACGTCTCTTTTCCTTTGTTCCCATACAAGAGAAAATCAAACAAATGCACTAAAAACATAGTCTTGTTTACTCTGCCTACCCAACTACCTATGTTGCCTATTCCACAACTGACTTTCATCTGCCACTGTTCCCTCACCGCCCGCTCTCCTTCCCTCCTCCCTGCCCTTCCCTGCCCCCTCCCCCCCGCGCGCGCAGAAAGGAGAGGGCTGGCAGAGCGGGTGCACGAGCAGACCCGCGGAGGCAGCGTCGGGCGGGGATAACTACCACCTTCCTCCAGATCGGGTTCGCTTCCCATTTGTCACTGCTCTTGTCCGACACGAAACGGCCGACACGGAATCATGTCGGCCGCGCTGTCGAGCTACCTTGCCACCGCCGCACCCACACCCTCCCTCCCAGTGCGCTCGCCGCCAACCCATCCTTTGGCGCTTCACACCCTCGCCCTATGCCGCCCACCTCACAGTAATTAGGGTGTCGTGCTGACTGTAATTCCATTCTTGCGGCGTGAGTTAGTGCAGCATTGCGGCGGTTCCATTTCTAAAGGCGTGCGTAATGACCGAGGATGTGGACAGCGACTGACAAAGACCAACAATTAGGAGATGAATGAAGTGTTCTTAGCTTCCACTCTCATCAATAACTGAGCAACTGCAGCACTTCACATACTCCCGGAATTGAACTGCGCTGAGCATCCTGGGCGGATCAACCGTCAGGGAAGGTCTTACCACATTTGTTACGCTGCCACAGGCGCTCCAGATCCGGCGTCTCGGCGACACTTGCGTATCTTCAGCTACTGCTTCGCTATCGCACCAAATACGTGAACTGGCTTCCACTAATTCACTTTTCAGTGTCCTGCCCTCGAACCAGAAACCTGCACTGATTCACCAGCGCCGATGCTGACTCAACTCTCACAACCAGCACCAGCCCTGGTACCACAACCTCCACCTACTCACAGCGCCTCCAGTACCACCGCGGTGTCCCAGTACCACGTACAGCAAAGCGTCACCAGGAATGCAGGCCAATTGGGACAATGATATCAACCTGTAATTTGGTCTACCACCCTCAGGGTGCAGGTTATTTACGAGGTAATTGCATATCCTTAATGGACACTTGCCATCTGCACCAAGGACCAAGTTGCAATGTGTATCATCCACTTACAGAATCGTCTCCAGTGTGCAAATGATACGATTTTCCTACAGGCCGTTCCCTCCGCACCGACTCACGCACGGCCCGAAAACGCGTTATGTGCACGGCTCTTATAAAAGTCATGCCCCCCCCCCCTTCAGCAGCACCTGACACATGAGACAAACAATGACAAACATACCTACCTGGACTATCTTCCTGAGACGCAACATGTTCCAGCTGACAATTTGCTATTCCAATTCTCCCACCTTTTCTCTATCGTCTCCCTTCCCTTCTTCCACTTTCTTTCCTCTCCATTCCTCTCTCTCGTCTCATATTCTGCGCCCAGACAGGATGTCACTATGTATTCTCCGTCCGTGCTCTATCCGTCCCAGCTCTTCTTCAGCTCTGGCGAGGCATTCAAGTGCAAGACTTATATATCCATATTTTACTATTAATAATTATTAAGGCATGGTATTACAAAGATTCCGAGGATCCTTTTACAGGCTGTCCGCGACGCACCCGAGCCCACCCAGATCTATAATCGTCGATAAAAAAACACAAGCAGATCCAGATCCAGTCTCTTATTTTCATGTAGTATTTTTAGAACAGGCGAATGTACGGACATATTGTGCATACTCTCCACGCGTGCATACCTACGTGCTCGCAGCGAAGACGGAAAAGAATAAATTGAAGGCTTTCGTAACGTAGCATTAAACTTTTGAAATGATGTTCGCTCGTGCAACGCCTACCGGAAAGTTCTACACGAGAGCGCACCTCAAGGCGCTGTGACAAAAATAGGCCCCGTCTGTGTTTGAAGGATGGCGGAGTCGAAGCTTGAACGTTTCGAGAGGCCTCGCCCCGGCAACGCCCCCGCCCTCCGCCCGCGCATGATCTCTGCACCCTTGCTCGATGTGGGTCACGGACGCACGCCTAAAAATACATCTCCACGCGGAGGGACGAAGGCGCGATGAAGCACTGTCTAAAACAACAACAGAAAAGCGATGCTGCATAAATGAAAAAAGCGCCAATCTCCTCTTCGAAATATATTCGAGGAGATTACGTGCATGTACGTATGTGCATGTGCAATTCGGTCTCCCCCCAAGCAAGCCCCGCCGTCCCTCCCTCGGGCTCCCACCATTATTTTCCAATGACACAATTCCACCCTCTGCCATCGCGGGATAACAAAATAATCGCCAAATTACGGCCATCTTATTAGGCGACACGTCTTTTTATGGCCGTCTCGCCCATAACGCGTCGATTGGGTGTTCGTATCTGTTTGGTTCCTCGAGTACATTGTAAGCG
>NC_091574.1:25589795-25602295 GCF_042767895.1 Penaeus vannamei | reverse complement strand
ATCGCATCCCTTGATAAGATACGAAGGAGAGCGACGGAGAGAGAGAGAGATAGAGAGGGAGGGAGAGGAATACTGGAGATACCCACTATCTAGGGCCAGGTGTCAATCTGCATTCTACCTGCGGGAGGGAATACCACCGTGTCAATATGCTATCGACTACCTGATACTGACGACTTCTACCCTTCGGAGCCTCTTTCCTACCCAACAAACTTCTTCCTGCAAATGCCCTTGGCGAGACAACCAATACCGCCGCAAGCCAAAGCCAAGCCCGCCACAGACACGCGCAGAGCCATAACAGGACGGCCAGCAGGAGGAGTGCGCCGCCGCCATCTTGTAATCGCCTCGCCGTCAGTCCGCAGCGACTTCGCCGCTGGTTCCTTCCGCTCCCCCCTGCGCATGCGGCGCCTTATCGCCCTGCCTTCGGGTGCGTTTAAAGAAGCCAGTCCTCAAATCCGACGCTCGTGAATCAGCGCACTATCAGTTTCTTAGTTCAAGGTGATAGAGGTTGAAGATAAGCCCCGTGTATCCAAGCCACAATCTTTTCCCGTTTGGAAGACACACGATCTTGGGGAGACTCAGCAGGCAAACGACTCTGGCCTTGGCGTTAAATGCCCACATGACTTCAAAAGGGCTAAATGTTGGGCAATTAATTTAATTCCTTGCCAAATAATTGTAGAGAAAAAATACAACTCAATAGCAGAGATATACAACTAAAAGAAAATAAATCGACCCACGTAACAATAACAATTCTATTACAACAGCCCCCATCCCCATTTCCCACGACGTTAGAAAATAGGTAAACAAACAAACAGCA
This sequence comes from Penaeus vannamei, assembly GCF_042767895.1. NCBI lineage: Eukaryota > Metazoa > Arthropoda > Malacostraca > Decapoda > Penaeidae > Penaeus > Penaeus vannamei. Next base: position 25,601,481 of record NC_091574.1, on the reverse strand, counting down.
ACACATGTAAGACGAGTGGCAACATCTACAGAAGGTCTTGAACAAATAAGGAGGAATGAATCTCACATAAATCGTACTGTCACGATGGGTATGTAGACGCCCTCGAGATGAAGAAAGTCATCTCTGGTCGTCTCACGCGACACTCGGCCTGCGTCGACCACGGACGTCTCCCGTCGCTCGAGCACACGAGGAAGAACATCACAGCGACTAATGTTTTTCTTCACAGGCGCAGTTCAAAAACAATTCTATTTTTGGGTCGCCGGCCGTATCTGCAGCGTGTTTCTTCACTGATAACATATCCGAGTGTTATCAGATACTTTCGCTCTAAAAAAAGTAAACGAATTCCATCAACGAAAGATATCATACCCTAAATCATAAACGTAAACAGGTAAAACGGAGAGAAAATAAACATCAAACAGCAACAACAATTTAAAAAAAAGGCGGATCACACCCAGTACAAGGTTTTTCTATAAATATCAACAATAGTTTATAGAAAATACACCTATAAATACATCGAACTTTCGTTATACAAATTATGTAAGGAAAGGAGAAAGAAAGAAACATTGCATTAACATGAAAAAAAATCCATCTAAGAACGCCGCCATGTTTCGCTCCTTTTTCCTTTCATTAAAAAAAAAGTAGAAATGGAGGCCAGACCTTCAAATCCCACATTTGCCTCTGTATTCAGAGTAAACCGAACATCAACGGATAAGACGACCGATCTCACCCAGAGAGCGTATGCTAAGAACCGAAGAGAAAAGGGGCCGCCGCAGCCACGGGAAGATGAACAAGCGCGACCCCTTCCCAGACGGAGGGGACACTGCTCCTGGACCCGCGAGGCCGTAAGGCAGTTAACGCATTCCCTCTCTGCTTGCAACCGACGCACGCACACACGGCGTTCTACTCCGTCTCGCGGGAAAGGATGACTCGCCGGTACTGTGCGTCGGCGGGCGAGGCATAAACAATGAGCGGCCCCTGACACAGACCGCGGCCGTTCCAACGCGGGCGAAACGTGCCTCGTTGCAGCCGGCGGTATCAGATTCGCGACGAGGGCGTGCGAATAGGGGAAGAGAGGGAATGAGGGAGGAGGCGTGGGAGGAAGGGAGGCGCTAGGGTCTGGTTTAGTTTATAAAAAGGAACTATTATCATTAACAAGGTGTAAACGCTGAAGGACAAGTGACAGAGAAACAGCAGACTCACTCTCTTCCTCACTCCCCCCCCTCTCCGTCGGTTGGCGTCCCTCCTCCCCTCCCTCCCTCCCTCCCCGAGTCCCACCCATCCCTTTCTTTTTGTATTTCCATCCCTTTCTTCCTCTCGCTTCCGCCCTCTCTTCCTACTTCTAGCCCTACCTCTATTTATTCCATTCTCTTATTTATCATTTTTCTCCCGCTTCTTATTTTCTTCTGACTCTTTCCGTTCCCTTGGGTAAAAACTGCTATTTCATAAACTGAAAACTATAACCAAATTAAATTGTTTGGTCTTCCATCCCCCCCCCCCCCCGAGGAAAAAAAATCGCGAACACAGGAAAAACGACGAAAAAAACAGGCGCTCGCGGGGAAAAACGGATTTCCCTATTGAACAAGGATGTGCCGAGTAGTACTTTTTTCAAATTTATTTTCCTTTTTTTCAACTGACCCCTTCCTCTGCCCTTCCCTTCCTTCCCTCTTCTCACCTGCCTCCCAACAATACAGCTTCCCTGCCTTCCACCTCTTTATCAGGCCACCTTTTGTATTCTTTTTATATTCTTCCTACTTCTGCTGTTTGCATTCTCATTTTTTCTGCCGCCCTTCCCCCTTACAGTCACCCTCGTGGCGTCCAATTCTCCCGCGCGAGATAAGCGTAATCTAAAGCAGGTTTGTGCTGGGCTGTGACGTCGGCCAGATGCTGCCTCCCGCACAACCCACGCTTCTTTGTTTATATCTGGCACCTCGAGGACTTGTATCTTTTTCGAATTTGAATGTAAACACTGAGTCGGGATTGCGATTGTCTTCGGGATGACGTGTATTGGCATGGGTGTCAGAATAGACATGAGTAATGTTCATCGCCGCTGCCATTACTTCATCACTATCAGCATCGTAATCGCCTGTTGCAGGGGCGCCGGACGAGCCTGGTCTGACGCAAGCTTCCACCGCGTCACAGCGTCGGACGTCAGAGCCCTTGCGTCACCCTCGCGATCGCCAGCGCACGACGCGCCGGGCTGGACGTCGGCAGGAGGGCGAGAGAGCCGGACGGACGCACGGGCGGGGTGGACGCGAGGGCGGCCGGGAGGGAGGGACGGGCGTGGTCTGCCGCACTCCGGAAGTTGGGTCGGGGTGAAGCATCTCCCATCGGTAATTACCTTATCAATTCCATCTTTAATTATCTGCACGAATCGTAAATTTCACGCTGATACAGATTGCTCTCTTTATAAGTGTCATATCCGTATCACTTAACGAGCTGGCGAGATGGAGATGCTGATACCACACTATCGGCGAGGAAAAGAGAAAGAAAAAGGAGAGAGAAAAAAGCCAAAGAAGGTAGACGGAGAGGAGAAAGGACGGGAAGATGGGAGACGACGTAGACGGATGGGGAGAGGATGGGGCAAGAAATCCTTCCGCGAGAGCGACGGACGCAAAGGAGAGGATGGGGATGGGATGGGGGATGGGGAGGGGAAGGATATTTCTTAGAAAGCAGTGTTGACACATGGGTGGGTGGGGGTGGGGGGATGACGAGCCAAAAGATTCTTGAATAAACAGAGACTTAAGAGGATGGCGGAGAAAAGCAGCGGTAGGGAGTAAAGAGGCCAGAGGAGGAAGTAGATGGAGGGTGGAGGGAGGGGGCCGGATGCGGATGGGGGATTTGGAGAAAGAGAGGGAGAAGGAGAGGGAGGGAGGGAGGGAGAGAGGGAGGGAGGGAAGGGAGGAAGGAAGGAAGGAAGGAAGGGAGAGAGAGAGAGAGAGAGAGAGAGAGAGAGAGAGAGAGAGAGAGAGAGAGAGAGAGAGAGAGAGAGAGAGAGAGAGAGAGACAGAGAGAGAGAGAGAGAGGAGAGGAGAGAAGGGTGAAAAAAATCTCGTTAAAGTAATCACTGGTTGATGTTCACGAAAAGAGGCTGTTTAGAACCTCGTATCCACCCACAAGACCGAGGGAAGGATCTCCCCCCCCTTTCACACTCTGGCATTAACAGGACGCGTCACACAGACAAGAAGAAGAATAGAAAGAATAGAAAAAAAGAGCTAGATACCAAAACGAGACAGAAAAAAATATGTTTCTGACGCAAAAAATACCTCCGAACACGAGTAGACAACAAAAAGTGGTGTAACTCGAGCGAAGGACGGAGCTGGGCAGGATGCACAGGGCTGCGAGAGGAGGCCTGCGCAGACGCCGACGAGGACGAGGGGGTCCTGGGGAACGCGCTAAGTCAAAATAATGTCTCGACGGGAACGCGAGTGTCACCATATTCTGGCAATCATCTCGATAGCGCGGCAGGATTATCGGGAGGCGACGAATAGACCAATCGCAAGAGGACAAAGCAATGGTTGAAAAGAGGAAGAAAAAAAAAGAATAAAAAGGGGGAAGGAAGAGATTGCCGATTCTTGGACACGTTAACGCGATCGAAAGAAAAACGCCGCGCTATCTCGGGCGAGTTAAAATACGAGACACTTCCAATATCTCTGCATTCTCCGCGATAAGAAAGCGACCCGCACTGCACATACTGATGAGAAATTGCACACTAATGCTTCGCGAGTTGTAATCAACGCGTTTTTTCCTAGAGAGCAGATAGTGAAGATGATGCACCACATGCAAAAAGGGCTTGCGTCACACACAGCCATTTCTTCTCAAAACCCCCCAACGCTGACGCAAATACGTTACGAATGAAAAAGCGGTAAGGAAACCACCTCCTCGCCATCTGAGGACACAACCGCGTGCAGAATGACATCGAATGAGCCTTCAGAACGACTCCCTGCAGACACAGCCTAGTCCGCCGAGAATGAGCGGAGCAGAGATAAGCAAGGACATTAGAGAAAAACGAATAAACGCCACAAAAATGATGTATTTTTATCGAGCTTCGTCCTCTTCCGTATCAGCCGTCCGCGTCACTTGCTTAACATGTGAACCTATGCCTCCTTCAGGATGGCCCTCAGAGGACCTCCAGCGACAACGCACATTCAAACAATGTCGATTAAAAAAAGGACAAATAAGATTTATCAAGAAAAAAACACACACAAAAAAGGGGAAAAAATATTTACAAGACCGAATGAATAGGAATAACAAGTATCCAGAATCCGACCTCACTTTCCTCACCATCCCTTGAGGCCCTCCCTCTGCTCCTCCTCAGTCTTGAAGGCCCCTCGCTCTCTTCGCCTTCCCATAACCCTTAACTCTCCTCGCCTTCATCCCTCGTGACATTTCTTCTCTTCGTCATCCCCCCAGAACCTCATTTCTCTCTCCATCCCCGTAGACTACTCATCATACTTCTCACCATCCCCTTAGGCTCCTCATCATTCTCCTCTCCATCCCCTTAGGCTCCTCATCATTCTCCTCACCATCCCCTTAGACTCATCATCCTTCTCCTCACCATCCCCTTAAGACTACTCATCATTCTCCTCACCATCCCCTTAGACTCCTTATCATTCTCCTCACCATCCCCTTAGACTGCTCATCTTTCTCCTCACCATCCCTTAAGACTCCTTCTCCTTCTCCTCACCATCCCTTAAGACTCCCCATCCTTCTCCTCACCATCCCTTAAGACTCCCCATCCTTCTCCTCACCATCCCTTAAGACTCCCCATCCTTCTCCTCACCATCCCTTAAGACTCCCCATCCTTCTCCTCACCATCCCTTAAGACTCCCCATCCTTCTCCTCACCATCCCTTAAGACTCCCCATCCTTCTCCTCACCATCCCTTAAGACTCCCCATCCTTCTCCTCACCATCCCTTAAGACTCCCCATCCTTCTCCTCACCATCCCTTAAGACTCCCCATCCTTCTCCTCACCATCCCTTAAGACTCCCCATCCTTCTCCTCACCATCCCTAAAGACTCCCCATCCTTCTCCTCTCCATCCCTTTTAGACTCCTCATCCTTCTCCTCACCATCCCTTAAGACTCCTCATCCTTCTCCTCACCATCCCTTAAGACTCCCCATCCTTCTCCTCTCCATCCCTTAAGACTCCCCATCCTTCTCCTCTCCATCCCTTTTAGACTCCTCATCCTTCTCCTCACCATCCCTTAAGACTCCTCATCCTTCTCCTCTCCATCCCTTCTCTTCAACACAAAACTTTCCCCAACGAGACAACGCTGCAGAGAACAGCGACCGGCGACGTCACCCTGAAAACACAATTATCTCATTTACAAAAACGCGAATGTCGCTGTGGCCATGAGTAGCCTTCGGAGGGAGAATTACAGAGAGAGAAAAAGAAAGGATTGAGAGAGAGAGAGAGAGAGAGAGAGAGAGAGAGAGAGAGAGAGAGAGAGAGAGAGAGAGAGAGAGAGAGAGAGAGAGAGAGAGAGAGAATAAAGAGGGGGTAGAAAGGAGAGGGGAAGTGGGAAAGTGGGGATGGATGGAGGGAGAGGGGGAGGGAGAGAGGGAGAGGGAGAGAGAGAGAGAGAGAGAGAGAGAGGAGAGAGAGAGAGAGAGAGAGAGAGAGAGAGAGAGAGAGAGAGAGAGAGAGAGAGAGAGAGAGAGAAAGAAAGAGAGAGGGGAGGAGGGAGAGAGAGAGAGAGAGAGAGAGAGAGAGAGAGAGAGGAGAGGGAGAGGGAGTGGGAGAGGGAGAGGAAGGGAGAGGAGGGAGAGAGAGAGAGAGAGAGAGAGAGAGAGAGAGAGAGAGAGAGAGAGAGAGAGAGAGAGAGAGAGAGACAGAGAGGGAGAGAAGAAGGGAGAAAGAAGAAAGAGAGAGAGAGAGAGAGAGAGAGAGAGAGAGAGAGAGAGAGAGAGAGAGAGAGAGAGAGAGAGAGAGAGAGAGAGAGAGAGAGAGAGAGAGAGAAGCTAGGAAGGGAAGGAGGGGATAGGTGAGAGGGAGAGGGGGAGGGAGAGGGGGGAAAAACTGATCATAATTACAAAAAAAAAAAAAAAGTGCAGAGAAACGGAGGCTTAAAATTGGATACAAAAAAGGACATCAAGGACTCAATATTTTTTTTACATCCCCGCCCTCTCCGCCAAAAAAAAGTGATAAAGTGCATTCGGAATTCGCCAAGGCTTTTGGGCCAAGGCGACGCTGGCTCCGTGAATGAGACGCGAAAAGAAACGTCAAAACCTCCCCTCCCTCCCGTCTTTCGGCTGCTCCCTGATTCTGTCTCTTCGTTTCGTCATTTTCCTCAAGTTTTGAATAATTTGGGAGATTCGTCATTTCGACTGCAAATTCACGTGTCTTGCTGTACGGGCGTCTTCTCCATTTGTTTCTCTAGGTCACGCGATCACACAAATAAATAAAAGAGACGAGGCACGCCCCGAGATGTTCAAAACGCAAAAGGTCGTCGTCCAATCCTTGATGATTCGCCGCATTTGAAAAGGCAATATGGAATTAGTAGCGTCAGCAGTTAACATGGAAGGGGACATGGACGGCGGTTTCACATCTGCTATTATTAGGGCCATCTGATCGTCATACTCATTCTTACCGTCATTAAAGTTCCTTCGCCATGTCAGTGTAAGCTTAGCCACAGTAGCGAAAATGGCACCGCTAAAATAAATAAATTAATTAATACCAGTGTCTGTATCTGGACCTAAACACTTCATCACTATCATCTGAAGAGGTCTAAGCACCAGAGGCGCTAATGTGTCGTTTCCGCAACGAATATACTGTTTTTCTTGTCAAGGCAATTATATAATGATAACAATCAAAATGCATGTCATGTGGTGTGAAAATAGTGTGAGAAAGTGTCAGAATACCATTGCAGTGTGTGAGGAACGTGAGAGTGTGAGAGAGGGAGAGAGAGGATAGCCCGAGACCCGAGTCCGCGATGGGAGAGGTTAGATGGGCGGTGGAGCGTCACAAGTCGCAAACTGTGCTGTAAGACTATGCAGTGATAAGAGTGTTTGTTTACCTGGTCATGTTGTGACCTGGGCGGCTTGCCGAGTACCAGGAGATCCCTGAGGAGCGAGGGTGAAGGTTTGCTCTCTAGGATCTCTCCTGACGAAGGGGTCACGGAGCGGAAAGCGCTGCCCTCGGAGGGGACGAGGCAGCTGGCGTCGCTGTCCGAGAACTGCTGCGAGTCGTGGATGCTTCCCAGCGGAGTGGGCGGTGCCTCGAGGCTGCGGCACCCGTCCTCAGGGGTGAGGGGCGGCACCTGGTGACCGGGGGTCAGGCACTCGGGCGCCCCCGACACGCAAGGGGAAGAGACTGGCGGGTAACGCACTAGAGTGGAGATGGAGGGCAGGGGCGTGCCCACGTGGGACGCAGGGGACAGCGCCGCGAGCGGAGAGGAAAGAGGTCCTTGTGGCGGGCTGACCGCGTGGCTCGGGGAGGGCGGCGTCAACTGCGAGGGCGCGTGAAGGCCCAGGTGGGGCGCGCGGGGGGCGGCGACGGCCTGCGGGTCGGCGTCGGGGCGGGGCGCCGTGAGTTCGCCGGTCTCGGAGTCTCGGACGTGAGACTTGTAGCCCAGAAAATCCTTGAGGAATGCCCAATCGTCGTTGACCTCGTCAGTGAGGCTCAGCATGCCCCTGAAGTGCGCCGTCACCACATCCAGCTCTCCCTCGCGGCTCCAGCCAGAAGGCCCTCCACCTTCTCCCAGGGCGGCTGCGCCCCCCACTCCTCCTCCTCCACCCGCGCCAACACCGCCCTCGAGCCCCTGCTCCCCTCCAGCGCCGCTGTCCGGGGTCTCTCCGCTGGCATCCACCAGCTGATGATGATGGTGGTCCTCCACGCAGCGCTCCACCGTTCCGCCCTTGGGTCTCCCCGCGACAACTCGGCGATCGCTGGCGTGGACCGCGAGAACGCGCCGCTGCTCCTCGAGGCTCCACCACTTGGCCCGCACGGATCCGCCGCACACCACTGTCCACTGCACTCGCCACTCTCACATGCGACGCTTCACTGGCACCACAGCATGGCATTAAAGGAACACAATCGCTCACGTTCACCTCTTGTCCTGCATCAACGAACGATAGAAATAAAAATCATGAACAAGGTAATCAGTTTCCACTACAATCTAATAATGAACACCAGGATCACTTCGACTACAAGGACGATCTGTTCAGTCGCGAGCGGCCCTACCCCATCGCTCGACGGGTCCGGGGAGCAGAAGCACGCCCTTGAGTACCCGGCATCCGAGCCGCACACACGCGTCCGCGAGGCACTCGCGCAGGTGAGGCACAGACACACCGCCGTCTTATAAATCTCAGGGGTTCAGCTGCACTGTGCTGGCCACGCTCCCGGCCAACACTGCCACTGCCGCTCTCGCCCGGCTCAAGAACACTATCTTAAACAAGGGTCTACTCACTTTAATCTTATCTCCCCCCCCCCTTTACTCCTCCCCTAGACACCGTTACAACGTTACAAGCACTGCATGGAGCCCCCCCCTTTCTCTTTCTCTCTCTCCTTCCTTCTTACTCTTTCTCTCTACCACCTTCCCCTACCCTCTCGTCTGAAGTATCATAACATTTATTTTTCATCTATATCCTTTTCATCTCATTTCTGTTATGGAGCTGAAGGCAATTTTCGAGGCAAAACATCTCATGAACAAACTTCCGCTCGAGGTCACTCATGACCAAACCAGAAGGGGTGGAAGGGGGGGGCGACGAGAGGTCACATCACCCCCCCCCCCCCGAACCTTCTAACCTCGTGCCTTATCATGCGCTATCGCCGTTTATCTTAGAAATCGAGAGATGAACTGTAGCCACAGCCGGTGCTATAGACTGTAGCGAGGTGGCGGCGCTGTTGAACAATGTAGCTAGACTCCTCCCTCTCCTCTACACAATGCCCATCCCCCGTTTGAGTAGTCTTATCTTCATATACTAAATAATACAATCATAAACGCAAACACACATGCATGGATTACAACATAATACCACCTAAGTTAAAGTGTGCATATGGATATGTTTCTGACGTGTAAAGGAGCGCAAGAGCCGGTTGGAAAAGTAGATAAATATGGCCGGATGAACTTGCGCCGCTGCACTGACGCATTACGACTTCGCGACTCTTCTTGAAACCCGGTAAGCGATCCTTTATCAGGCTGTCAGTCAATCAGCCTGCGAGCGAACCCCCTCCTCTTCCTAATCCATTTCCATTAGCGTTTTTTCGTGTCAACACAAGAGCAGCCTTCCCTTTCTCTGAAGGTCAAACTCAAAAGGCAGAAGCTGGGGCAGAAAAAGCGGACAGAGTGAAGTCCGCCGCACGTAAAAAGGAAAAAAAAGGGGAGAGAGAGAAAGAGAGAGAGCGAGAGAGCGAGAGAGAGAGAGAGAGAGAGAGAGAGAGAGAGGAGGAGGAGAGAAGAGAGAGAGGGGGGGAAGAAAAAAAAGGGCCCGTGCTGGCCTCCGTCTCCGCCGCCGTCGCGCTGCATGGGCGGACGGGCGGCCTGGGTCGAGTTCAAACCCCACTGGCTCCGTGCATAACGCAATCACGCCGCAGATCTTCTCCCTTTGATGGCTCCGAGCCCGATAATCTGGTTCGGCAAGATCCCGGGGCCACCCCCCGGGCGCCCCCCATCGGCCCCGCCTGCTCACCCCAAACCCCCTTGCCGGAGACCCCCTTTTTTAAAGTCGTCCGAAACCTGACCTCTCCCCCGCCCTCTGCCCCTCCCCCTTGCCCCCCCCCCCCTACCATCCCCCCCGAAAAGGAAGACCACGCCCGGGGGGAGGAGAATTCCAAAAACCCCTTTTCCAGAATTTCTTCACTTCACTAACCCCCCCGGGGAAAGCCGTAGTCCACCCACATCACTTCCTCGGCAGGGGGGGGGGGCCACCACGGCAAGGCCCTTGGACGCCCTCACGCCAGGCAGGCCCTCTGGGATGGCACTCGCCCTCCCACCTCCCACCTCCCACTTCCCTCCCTCCCTCCCTCCCTCCCTCCCTCTCACCCCCCCCCCCCAAGCTGACCGACCCATTAATGGTTTATTAGCCACCAGATCACCACCATCACCCCCCCCCCCGACCTTCTTTCGATCCCCACACCCATCCTGACAAAAGGGTTAACGTCCATTTCAGGATGGCTTGCCCGCTTTAATTTCATGCCGACTTGGGCCTGGAACACAAAGCGGGGCCGGTAGCCCGGAAGGGCCGCCAGGCTGGCCCACGCCCGGGGGGAAAGGCTTCGGCTTCCCCTGCGCCCCACCAAACCCCCCCCTTTTTCCTTCTTCCTCTTTCCCTCTTTCTTCTTATTTATGTATTTGTATGAAAGGGGAAAATATTTTATATAATTATTATTATTATTATTATGATGTTGTATTATGTATGATGATGTACATATACATAATTATTATTATTATTATATATATATATATATATAAAAAATTTTTATATTTTATTTTATATATATTATATATATATATATATATATATATTTTTTTTTTTTTTTTTTTTTTTTAAAATTTATATATTTTTTTTTTTTTTTTTTTTTTTTTTTTTTTGTAAAATTTTATATTTTTTTTTTTTTTTTTTTTGTTTTTTTTGGGGGGTGTGTGTGTGTGTGTGTGTGGTGTGTGGTGTGTGTGTTGTGTGTGTGTTTTAAAATTTTATATATAATTTTTTTTTTTTTTTTTTTTTTTTTTTTTTTTTTTTTGTTTGGGGTTGGGGGGGTTGGTGGGGGGGGTGGTAAAAGTGGGTTAATAAAATAAAAAAAGGTCAAAGATTGAAAAAGGAATTTCTAGAAGGTCGAATGCGCTCTCAGTGTCCAATTGTGTTCAGGCGAAGAGTAAATTAGCAAACGTTTTGAGACGGCATTCCTTGCAAGGTCTTGGGATGGTCGATTTTTTTCCAGAAAAACATTCAAACCCCAACACAGGCCAGCTTTTCTCGTTTCTCACTTGACGATTTTTGAACGAGCTCTTGTTCTCGTCTGCTTGTCCGTGAGTCACTCGCACGCACACAGACGCACCCTACTACGATGCTACGACAATCCCCGCCCACGACCAAGACCCACGCAGCCCCACACGAACCTCGCCTGCGACTTGAACCTCAAACAACCCCACACCCCCAAACGCGTCACGCCATTCGGCCGACAATTAATCAGGCTGCCTCGCGCGAATTCAACCTGGCCGGAACATCCCCCCCCTTCCCGCCCCAACCGAAACCAAAATTTTTAAGCGCCCAGGGGGGGCCCCCCCCCCCGCCCCCCCCCTTTTTTCCCCCCCTTCCGTGTCCCCCCCTTTCCCCAGGAAAAGGGAGCGACCATTTTCGAAAAATAAAATACACAAAAAACAAAATTTAAATTTTATATATATATATATATATATATATATATATATATATATATATATAATATATATATATATATATATATATATATATATATATACAAACATAATATAAAAATATATAAAAATATATATATATATATATATATATATATATAAAAATATATATATAATATATATATATAATATATATATATAATATATAATTATATACAAACATATAATACATATATATATAATATATATATATAATATATAATATATATATATATATATATATATATATATATATATATATATATATAAAACAAAAAATTTTTAATATATATATATATATATATATAAAAAATATATATATAATATATATA
>NC_091574.1:25585734-25589295 GCF_042767895.1 Penaeus vannamei | reverse complement strand
TGAAGAGGAATAAGATGAAGAGGAGGAGGAGGACACTGATGAAAAGGAAGAGGAGGACACAGATGATGAGGAAGAGGAGGAGGACACAGGTGAAGAAGAGGAGGAGGAGTCTACAGATGAAAATGAGGTGGAGGAGGAGGAGGAGGAAGAGGAGAAAGATAAAGAGGAGGTGGAGAAGATACAGATGACGATGAAGATGAGGACACAGATGACGATGAGAAGGTGAAGGAGGACACAGATGAAGAGGAGGCAGAGGAGGGGGAGGACACAGATGAAGAAGAAAAGCAAACAAATAAGGAAGAGATACTTAAGGATAAAATTAAGGACGAGGAGAAGGAGAACGATGAAGATAATAATGAGGATAATGAAATAGATAAAGAGAGTGATAAGAAAGAGGAGAAGGAAAGAAAGGAGTAGACAGACGAAGAGAAGGAGAAAGAGAAAGAAGAAGGAGGAAGAGAAAACGGATATGGAGGGGAATGATGGAGATGAGATGAACGAAGAGATGAGTGCAAAGGGGAGAGGAGCAAGTGGAAGAGGAGGAAGAGAATGTGAGTCGGTCATTTAAACTGGATGAGAAGAAGAAGAGAGATAAGGTGGGTGAGAAGAAAGAGAAGAAGGAGGAGGAGGAGGCAGATGAAGGGGATGAAGGGGATGGATAAAGACGACGAAGAGTAGCAAGTCTGGAGCTGGATGTGAAGGAGAGAGATAAGGTGGATGAGAAAGAAGAGGAGGAGGAGGAGGAAGAGGATGGATAAAAACGGCAAAGAGTAACAAGTCTGAAGCGCCCTTGTCACGTCAACCGAGGGAAAATAAATAAAAAAGGATGGAGATGGAGAGAAAAGTAGAGAAGGGGAAGAGGAAAGGAAGGCCCCCCCCACCCCCCACCCCCACCCGCCCCCGTGCCCCGTCAGTCAGCCAGGCCGCGAGTGCCAATCACTTCGCATCGCGGGTGTGCCTAATTAGCCCCGCTCCCTTACCACCGCTCACGACACGAGTTAATTGCAATTTAAAAGAAATTTCTGCTCCTGCTCGCCCTTTCTCCGCCTCCCTGTTTCTCTCTCCTCTTTCTCCTCTTTATCTTCCTTTCCATTTTTCTCGAGTGCGGGAAAAAAAGGGGAGGAGCGAGTGTCCGGCGGCGTGTTTGTCCGTGCATTAGTGTGCGTGTGCAGGCGAGCGCGCGTATGCATGCGTGCGTGCGGTATCCTTGTCCGTCTTGCAGCCTGCCAGTTCGCTGTCAATCGCACCTTCACAGCCCTGCCTTGGCCCCGCCCCCTCCGCCATAACTCACACGACGCAGCCTCTCCCGCACCCTACTTCTCAACCTATCCCTCTCAGAGCGAGGCGAGGGAGAGGACAGGAGAGCAAAAAAAAAGGACCAGAAATAATAGAAAAAACACACAATTTACGAGGATATAAATAAAAGATGCGGTGGTAAGACCGGTGTGAGAGCAGGCCGGGAATACGGTTATTGGGTGTGGGCGTGAGCTACGACCTGTGGTTACGGTCGTGCGAGGGAGGGGGAGAGAGAGAGGCAGGGAGGGGAGAGGGTAAGGCGGAGGGAGAAAGGAAAGGGGAAGTGGCAGGGGGGAAGGGTGGAAGGGGAAGGGCAGCGAAGGAGGGAGGGAAAGAGAAAAGAATGACGACTCAACAGAAGAAATACAGGCAGAAATAGAATGAAAAACCAAAATAACGGAAGAGGAAGGACGACAAGAGAGGGGAAAACAGGAAGCGAAGGGGAAGGGAGGGAGACGCAAAAGGATGCTGCATTCTATTTACCTTGAGTGCAAGTGCAGGCAATTCACGAACGCTAACACCTCGTCGTCACGCGCGAGGAACAAACGAGTGCGTGTGAGTGTGTGTGAGTGCGTGCGAGCGTGCGTGCGAGCGTGCGTCCTCCCTGCCGGGCTCAACCTCAGCGACACACGGCTAAAATTCATGAAGTTATTACCATCAATCATCGCCCATCTGAAACGCGCAACACTCCTAGTTTTGTCGAATTTCGTATTCGCTTCCCGACACTCGCTTCGCTGCCACAGGAAGCAATCCTAAACATTTACAAGCAAAATTAAAGGTTTGCAATATCTACTTTGCATACGAAAATGGCATAAGTGGATCTCCTGTTCAGCGGGTCAAACTTCCGTACTAACTATACTTTAAAAATCACGAAGACTTTTCTCTGAACATTTCTGCAATTGAGCAATTTTCTAGATGGGAATAAGTGTATTCATACTCATGCAATGTGGTGGGTGTATCATGTATGTATGTACGTACGTATGTATGTAATTGTATATATATATATATATATATATATATATATATATATATATATATATATATATATATGCACACATAAACGCGTGCGCGCGCATGTGTAAGCACGCAGGCAGAACCCTGCGTGCACTACATCAGACGGGTGCAAAACGCAAGAAAAGTCTTGTTTCTTGTGACAAAGCGTGAGGTCTCGACATCAGTCAGTACGATCGCGCGAGGCTTCAGATTTATGCTGCTGATAATGCTCGCCACCAACGCGCGTCGAACGTTTCGAGACCATAACTTACGCAAAAAACGCTTCTCCTCCTCCTTCACCCGGGGACACGGGGGGGGGGGGGTGATTGGCGTCCAGGACAGAGCGCGGTAGGAGGTGGGAAAGTTACGGGAAAATAAAGACATAGAGCTATCCACAGGATTAGTGGAAAGCCGATTGCGTCGAGATGGGAAAAGTGGATAAGGGAAAAATGGATAAAACATAAGAGGAGGAGGAAAGACCCACTTTAGCGACGTCGGGGCGGGACAAGCGGCAACACGCCAATGTCTGCGGTGACGTAGAGGCGGCGTTCCGCCAGGACCTGAACCCACGCGCCGCAATGACGGTGATCTGAACACCTCCATCACCCTGATGTCGGCCTCTCTTCCCTCTTCCTACGATATTCCTCTCCCATTCATCCAATTCGTGTTTTTTCTTTTAATCTCTATTTTCAATCCTCCCCTCCGCGTACTGTTTTTCCTCCGACTCCCCACGCCATTCACACGAGCGTGGCACGGCCCTAGTCCTCCCCTGCCCGCCCCTGACGACCCTCACCCTTCCCCTCCAGGAGTCTGCTAACTCTCTCTAACTAACGCCCCTCCTGACCGTCGGGCGGGTCCGGAAGCACTCGCTTGTCTCCCGAGCACCCCCTCCCCCGCGCCCCGGCCCACCCACACGCCCACACGCACGCACGGCTTCTCCTCGGAATTGGTCTCCTCATTTTTCCTCATTCTAAACTCGATCAGAGAGACCGTACGGAGAGAGAAGGGATGGATAAGCCCGGATAGACCGCTGAACAATGATATTTAAAAAATCGCGTTATAATACAGCGAAAACAACAAAACATTACCATTTTCACATGAACATCGACGAAAAAACAAACAAACAAACTCACTTCACAACACAGCATAACCACAGAAAAAAAGAAAAATAGAAATCGGCAAAGCACCTCTAGCTTGTGCAGAGCGCTCTCCCCCTTCCTTCCCATCTAACCCCTCTGACCCCCTCCCCCTACCCAAACCCTAACCGAGGGG
>NC_091574.1:25570734-25573234 GCF_042767895.1 Penaeus vannamei | reverse complement strand
TGCAAGCGAAGGAGGAGCAGAGGGGGGGGGGTGAGGGGACGGCGATGGTGCTGCCGTGTGGAGCCGAAGGGAAGGAGAGCAGCAGCGGCGATGGTGTGGCTGTGGTGCGAGAGGTGTGGCGACGGTGGCTGCAGCGTTCCCGAGTTGACAGGTTGGCCAGTAATAAATTATCCCACACTCTGGTGGACACCTTCACCACAAACGATTCTCAGAACTGGGATCCTTTCTGGTCCGACAACAGCGTTTGTGAGAAACTCCTTCGCGCCGCTGGCCTCCGCGGCGATGTTAATGCTCGCAGGAGAAAGGGAGATGAAATCGGAATAACAATAATAAAAAGTTTTGATTCTCGTACATCTCATTACGTAAGATTTCCGCGCTCCTTCGAAAGGCCTCGTCCCCCCCCCCCAAAAAAAAAAACAACAACAAAAAAACGACGCGATGACAGCCTCACACGACACAGCGCGACATATACACATACATGTAAATACAATCAAGCCTATTCATGTATGTGAATAGAAATCCCACTCTCTTCCCCCCCCCCTCCCCGCCCTCTCCCGTCCACACACACACACTGGAACTCCCCACAAGTTAGCTCAGATATAACAGTCAACTCCCCCCCCCCCCCCTTCCCCCGACACGGGTAACTTAACCTTTTTTTCTCCCTCACACAATTCCCCCACTCTCACCCTCGTGTTATTTATGGCAACCAACTAATGGGATTTTACAATGTTTTGATGCACTTCACTTTCCTTAAGTATTCCGGATGGGAATGGACCTCGGCGCCTGTTAGTGTGTGTGTGTGTGTGTGTGTGTGTGTGTGTGTGTGTGTGTGTGTGTGTGTGTGTGTGTGTGTGTGTGTGTGTGTGTGTGTGTGTGCGCGCACCCGGTGTGCTCTCTACAGTTCCCAGAGTCCCTATACAGTTCACCTTCTCTCTCTCTCTCTCTCTCTCTCTCTCTCTCTCTCTCTCTCTCTCTCTCTCTCTCTCTCTCTCTCTCTCTCTCTCTTTTTCTACGGCTTTTTACCTCGTGCATTTCATCGTCATCCATGTCATTCGAATCAATACCTTCATCATATCTTCTGATTCTTTGCTCATCTCCCAAACTTGTTCTGCCTCTCTTCCCCCCCCCCCCCTTCCTCCTCCTCCTCCTCCTCCTCCTCCTCCTCCTCCTCCTCCTCCTCCTCCTCCTCCTCCTCCTCCTCCTCCTCTTTCTCTTTCGCCCCATGCTTTTTCCCCCGACGCAAGGCCCTCCGCCCGCTCGAAAAGGACAGCAAAACGACAAAGGACCTTGTGTGGGCAGAACCAGTCGTCCCTCGGAGTATGGAAGAGGGAGAGGAGATAAATGTGAAAATATACACAGGAGAGAAGAGAGGCTCGGTAACGGGGTGTGTGGGAGGCGTAGAGTGTTAAGGCTGCGGAGTCCCGAGCAAGGGCGAGGCCAGAGGGGGGAGGGAGGGAGGGAGGGAGGGAGGGAGGGAGGAGGGAGGGAGGAAGAGGAGGAGGGAGGGAGGGAGGGAGGAAATGGAGGGAGGGAGGGAGGAGGAAATGGAGGGAGGGAGTAGGGAGGGAGGGAGAGGGAGGGAGGAGGGAGGGAGGGAGAGGAGGAGGGAGGGAGGAGGGGAGGGAGAGGAGGGGAGTAGGGAGGGAGGGAGAGGAGGAGGGTAGGGAGGGAGGGAGAGGAGGAGGGGTAGGAGAGGAGAGGAAGAGGGGAGGGAGGGAGGGAGGAGTAGGGAGGGAGGGAGGAGGGGAGGATGGAGGGAGGGAGGGAGAGGAGGGAGGATGGAGGAAGGGAGGGAGGGAAGGAGGAGGGAGGATGGAGGGAGGGAGGAGAGGAGGAGGGAGGATGGAGGGAGAAGGAGAAAGAGGAGGAGGATGGAGGGAGAGAGGAAGAGGGGAGGAAGGAGAGGAGGAAAGGAAGGAGGAAGAGAGGAGGAGGAGAGAAGAGGAGGAGGAAAGTAGGGAGGAGGAGAAGGAGGAAGAGTGGAAGAGAGGAGAAGGAGGAGGGAGTAGGGAGGGAGGGAGAGGAGGGAGGATGGAGGGAGGGAGGAAGGGAGGAGGAGGATGGAGGAAGGGAGATGGAAGGAGGAAGGAAGGAGGAGGATGGAGGAATGGGAGGGAGGGAGAGGAGGAGGAGTAGGGAGGAGGAAGGAGGAGGAAAGGGAGGAGGAGAAGGAGGAGGAGGATGGAGAGGGAGGGAGGGAGAAGGAGGAGGGAGGATGGAGGAAGGGAGGGAGGGAGAAGGAAGAGGAGGATGGAGGGAAGGGAGGGAGGAGAGGGAAGGAGGATGGAGAGGAGGAAGAGGGAGAAGGGGGGAGGGATGGAGGGAGAAGGAAGAGGAGGAGGAAAGGAGGGAGAGGAGGAGTAGGAGAGGAGGGGAGTAGGGAGGGAGGGAGAAGAGGAGGAGTAGGGAGGAGAGGAGGAGGAGTGGGAGGAGGGAGGAGGGAAGTAGGAGAAGAGGAAGAGGGAGGAGGGAGAAGAAGGAAGAGAGATGAAAGGGATGA
>NC_091574.1:25555734-25563234 GCF_042767895.1 Penaeus vannamei | reverse complement strand
AACGGCACCTTCCCTCTTCTTCCACTCTTCTGCTCTCAATTTCTTCCAATTCTCTCTTTTTCCCTCTCACTATCTTCGCTTTTTTCCCCCTCTCTCTCCTACCCCCAACATCCCCAGCTAGCCCCACCGCTTTCCCCTCTCCATTTCTCCTGACCGAAAGGCCATCGCAGAAGGAGGGAAGGAGATAAAGGAACGAGAGAGAACCATGGAAGACCGAAATGGAGTGGGAGGAACCGGAGGGAACGAAATGATATCATTTACAAGAGGAGAAAGAGAGATCCGCGTTGGAATATCAAACACCCCCTCCCCCTTCCCCTTCCCCCTCCCCTCCCCCCGTGGCTATCACCGAGAGGTCATAAAGGCACACGTGAGGATTGCGGTTCGCTAATGAGTTACGGGCCGGGGGTGTTCCTCCTGGCCCGCAACTCGCCCTCCTTCCCCTCCTGTGCGGGGGTGGCGGAGGGGAGGAAGGGGGAGAGAGAGAGAGAGAGAGAGAGGTGGGGGAGGGGGGAGGAAGGGAGAGAGGAGAGAGAGAGAGAGGGGATGAGGGATCACGGCGGGATGGGGGGGGAGGAGGGAGGAAGAGAGAGGGGGATGGGGGAGTCACGGCGGGATGGGAGATGGGGAAGCGGGAGGGTGAGGGGGGAGTCACGGCGGGATGGGAGATGGGGGAGGGGGAGGTCATCATCACGATAGATTAAACTTTTTCGGGGCGTTTTTCGGGAGGAGAGGTCGCACTTCGGACGTGGGGGCTTCCTTTATCACTTTTCTTTCCAGGGATGTTATTAATAGTCATTGCCATCGTAAAGCATTCAAGCAGTAATTATCTAGGTATACGCTATGATCAGCGCAGAAAATCATCACCATTACCATTATCGATTTTATTTCCCGTTTCAATAACAGTCTTAATTCTACGTGTCTCTCCCCACTGACCGGGGCGTGGGGGCGTGGTCACGTCCGCGGCAGGTCGGATCGCGGTCACGATGCAGGCGCCTCCCCTGCTCCCTCCTCTCCCTTCTTTTCCTCCTTCTTCCCTCTTCCTCTTCCTTCTTTTTCTTTTTCTTCCCCCTCCTCTCCCTTCTTTTCTTTCATTCCCCTTCTTTTCCTTCCCCCTTCTTCTCTTTCCTTTGCCCTCCCGCCTCTTCCTTATTGTCCTTCTCTCCCCATGCCTCTCCCTTCTTTTCCTTCCTCTACCCCTCTCCCCCGCTCCTCCCTTCCTTCCCCCGCCTCTCCTTTCTTCTCCTTCCTCGCCCCTCCTCCTCATTTCTTTCCGACAGCGCTGTTACGACCTGTCACTCCCTACACCTGGTCACACCTCGCTGGTCACGCCTCGAAATACACTCGCCCGCGCCCTTACACCCCTCACATGCCGGCGCGCGCACTGCAATACAAGAGGCAATAAAAACAAATATAAATGCATAAATCGGCCTGCTGCGCTTGTCCGAGTGACAGGCGTGTCACGCTCCGTGTGGGCGCATCCCCTCCCGCCCTCCCTCCCCCCCCCCCTTCCTCATCCATTCTCTCTCTCTCTCCCTCTCCCTCTCTCTTCTTAGCACTCACTGCCACGCCTTCTGACTAAACCACACGATTCACCCCCACCCCACCCCCTTTCCCCATAAGCCTTTCAAGATGGGATCCCGCCTTGTATGGGACTGCTCCCCCCCCCCATCCCAGGCGCCAAGGATCACCGGACGAAGCCGTTACCTTGCGTCGCGAGAGCGGGTCAGGACCGAGAGCCTAAGAACGACCAGGGGGCCTTGAGACGAGACCTCCCGAGCTGATGTAGTTACGCGTGTGCTACTTGAGAATTCACCCGGAACTCGCGATAACATTCTTTTTACGCTTACCTTACCCTCCCGCCCCCTAAGCCCCTGCCCATACCCCGAGCACCCTTCGCCCTTTTTCCTTTCCTCTTTTAAAAATTCCCGTCCCCGCACTTCCACGCCCTCCGCCCTCGCGCCCGCTCACGCCCTTTGACTTCCCACCTGAAAATGCACGTGCTTCGTCTCCCTCATGCTTGTCTTTTTTCATTAGTTACCCCGTCTATGTCTCTGCCTCTGTCCCTCTCCCTGTTGATCTGTCTGTCTGTCTGTCTCTCTCTCTTCCTCCACCACCTCTTCCAAGCATACCTCCTCCCTGTTCTCTTCGCCCCCGAGGCCGACAAAGGACGGTATCACTGCAGGCAGCCAGTCGGTCAGTCGATCAGCCGCCTGCTTCTTTGTCTGACTGCCTGTCCCGCTTTCTCACTCTCCACGATGACTGCCAATCGGATCATCGGCCGCCCGACTTATGCGCCATAACCGGCTGGCGGTGTCAATCGCCGTAATCTCTGCCGAATATATCTCGCTCGTACAATTTCTCTCACGAACCAATTTATTTCTCCTTGTCGCTATTATCGTCACGGCGTCGATCGCCGGCGGTCGGCAGGATTGGCTGGCGGCGAGGGCTGCCAAGGCGCCATCAGCCGCGCCGGCGAAAAGCGCTTCGAACAGGAAACGACACGGCTTTTGAGGCTCGCCCGCGCCGTGCCACGACTCGCCGGGCGGGAAGAGGGGAAGGGCAGCCTCGGCCGGAGGCTCCTTTCTTTCTTCGGCGTCTGGGTCGCACTCCAGCCTCGTCCCTCTGCGCCTCTGCGAGTGACCGCTCCTCTGATTTTTTGCCGCTGGTCCCGTCCGCCGGCTCTGTCTCTCCTCTTATGGCCCCTTAACAATTCATTCTTTCTTCCCCCTCATAATCTCCATTCTTAACTAACCCTTTGAACGGCGTTTTTTTCCGCATCGGCTTTATTTCATGCGCGAGCTCGATATCAACCCTTCTTTTTTCGCCTATTTGAATAATCTCGTCTGGGCTTTCTGGGCGGGGATATCTCCCTCGCTCCTTCCTTCTCACCTTCATCTCGTACTATTTCTCTCTCCTCTGCTCTTTTCTCTTCTCTCTTCTTTCCCTCTCCCTCTCCCTGTCTTCTTCCTTCTCCCTCTCTTCCTCCCTCTCCCTCTCTTTCTCCCCCCACTCTCCCGCATTAAATTAAGAACGCCTGTTTTCCATTCTTAAACAGCCTGCCTGCCTCTCCATCTGTCTGCCCCGCTCTTCCTTCACGGGCAAGAAAAGGAGAGCAAAGCGCCAGTTCCATTTCACTTTTTGCTTGATCTGGCCAATTTCCTCTCGCAGCCCCTCTCATTTGCGGACGATTCCCTATCATGACGTCGGCTCGCTCCTTCATTTCGGGGAGAACACCGCAATTAACAATAACATGGAAAGACACAAACACACACACACACACACACACATGTTATATATACATGCTATATTATAATGAATATGTATCATCAATATTGCATTATACGCCACAGTTATTTGTCATGGTTTATACAATTAATATACATACATATAATAAGAATATCATACATACTTATATATATATAACACACACACACACACAGAGAGAGAGAGAGAGAGAGAGAGAGAGAGAGAGAGAGAGAGATTATTTTGAGAGAGAGAGGTAGATGGAGAGAGAGAGAAAGAGAGAGAGAAAGAGAGAGAGAGAGAGAGAGAGAGAGAGAGAGAGAGAGAGAGAGAGAGAGAGAGAGAGAGAGAGAGAGAGAGAGCGAGAGAGCGAGCAAGAGCGAGGGCGAGCAAGAGCGAGAGCGAGCAAGAGCGAGCGAGAGAGAGAGCGAGAGAGCGAGAGAGAGCGGAGAGAGAGAGAGAGAGAGAGAGAGAGAGAGAGAGAGAGAGAGAGAGAGAGAGAGAGAGAGAGAGAGAGAGAGAGAGAGAGAGAGAGAGAGAGAGCGAGAGCGAGAGAGAGAGAGAGAGAGAAAGACTAAAACAAACAAACAAACACAAACACACACACACACACACACACACAATCCTCTTTGCCGTGATAGCGCTTATCACAGGGCGAGGCGGCTGGCCCCTCCGCAGATTGCACCCCGACCCTAAATCCTCCCGAGTAGCTACGGGGAGGCAGACCACGGTTCGCTGGCATTTCCTCGTTCAACGTGCATTCAATATTGCACTGCAACGCGCTGCTCGGACGATGCAAAAGGGAGATGGGAATCGCGTAAGAGTTAGACGAAGCGGAATAGGAAAGGAAACAAGAAAATAAGTAGTTAAGGAAACCCATGAGTGGGGGAGATGGAGAGATGGATGATAAAAGGCATCAAAATGGTATTCCTTCTGGCGAAATGAAAGCGACAGCCAAGTAGAAATTAGGATTCTGAAATCAGGCTTGAAAGAAAGTGAAAGAACGAGAGAAAACGAACAACATGACCACGTATGAACTGCACAGACGCTTAAAAAATGAGAGCGAGGTGTGAAGGTTGAAAAGTGAAGCAAGAGCTGGCGGCGGGGCGGGGGAGGGATGGGGGAAGCGGGAGGGGGGCGAGGCTTGGACAAGGATAGTGGTGGTAGTGGCAGGAGGGGGCGGGTAAGGGGGGGGGGCGCCGGACGATAGTGGCAGGTGGGACGGGTAGGGGGGGGGGCGCAGGACGAGAGATAAGCACACGGCCCGTCACGGATGTGCGGCCACCACTCGCCGGCATCACTGTCCTCAAAATGTCCCTGCCCAGTGTCGCTGATAAACAACTCACGCCCAACGCACATACCCGCAGACGCCGCTGCCACACCCACGCGCCCTCACCCACGTGGTTACACGCCGCTGCCACACCCACGCGCCCTCACCCACGTGGTTACACGGAGTCTAATCCCACCGTACAAATGGCCCAAGAACATTTACAACCTTCAGGAAAGCACGGGCGGCGCGGATTAGAAAAAGCCACCAAAAACATCACACCAATCTCCAACGAGAAAGGGTGGTTGAGAAAGGATTTAGGAGAAAGAGGGAGGGGAAAGAAAGGGCAAGGAGAACGGAAGGGGAAAGGAGCGAGGAGGGGAAAACAGCGGTCACCAGCGCAAGAAGGAATCAGTTTCCACGCAAGCCGAGGGCGCGAGGAAGGCGTCGAGGCGCCTCGTCACACCTGTCTCGAGTCGGATTCGGTCATTCTGAAACACCATTCCCGTTGCCGCCCTTCGCATCTAGTCGGGTGAGCGCCACACATGTGATCCTATCTGACTTCTCCACAGCGCAAATCCGAAAAAATCCCCATCATCGCCTCGAGCATCTGTAGCGCGTCCGTGTTTACCGTTGCGCTCGCGTCCCCAGCTGCTCGTGGCACAATGACATCTGCAGCACTTCCAGCAATACGGTGAAATTGAACAGCGCTCTATGTCTTCGATGCAAGCGCTGGGAGTGCGTTGCACCTCTCTTGTGGTAGCGCAGGAATTTTGTACGGACCTGGAAAAGATACTGTGATTCTTGTCGCTCCATAGTTAGTATTAGAACGACCCTTGTACCACCAGAGGCAGTACAACGAGATTCTTGTACTACCGTGGGCTGTACATAGACTTTCCTGGACATTTCCCACGCCATGCGCACACCGCTCCCGCCGCTCGCGAATCGGCAACCTGCATGACATCGTCGCCACAAAAGAACAAAAACCTTACCGCGGACACAATGAACACTTCGCAGCCAGATCAACTTTCGCAAATTGGCACCACGTCTCCGCAATCACACTTTCGCATGATGTCCATCATCTCATCTCGTACTACACCGTGAATTCAATCTGCGCATTTTTATACATTTATTATTTGTATTTTATGCATTTTAACAAAGCCTCGCAGACTCTCTCGGCCCAAACGGGTCATCGCCATCATCATCATCATCAGCGCCGCCGCCGCCGTCGTCGCCGTACCTGTTTCAGGCGATTTTCTCTCGAGTCCCACCTGCACTGCGCTCCATTATGCTTTCTTGCCGAGCGCCGGCCAGCCAACCTGCACCGCCTCACTCCCTTGACAGCTGCAGCTGCCAAATGTGAAACAACAGGTATGTGGAGCGCGCACGCAACGCAACGCAGCTCAAACTTTAAAAAATAAAGACGATGTCGGGTTTCCTGTCCGCAAGCGTTAATTACCCGTCGCCTGATCACTCCCTCGCCGCCTCGTCTCGTCCCTCGTCACCGACCTCTTCTCTTCTCCCGCTTTCCACCTCCTCCCCCTCCCCCTCTTACAAACTCTCAACCTCCCTCAATAAATTTTGGGCTAAAAAATTAATTTGAGCTTTCTCTCTCCCCCCCCCTCCCCGGCGCCGTCACGCGACCGACTCACGCTTTCTCCCGCCGCTTTAACGAGCGCTCCGAGCCGGCCGGGCGCCCTCGCCCTCCCTCGCCCTCCCTCGCCCTCCCGCGCTTCACACTTTCGGCGTATTCACCTCCTGACAGCTTGGTCAAAACACTCTAAAACTGTGGATTCATTCTTTGGACACGGTCACTCCCTGTCGCCTTCGCCTCGCCCCTGGCTAGCCTAGCACACACAGGACCGTTGCTCATTACCGCTATCTGCATCATTAAATGCTTCGCAGCATCGCATTCTCGCGCACGCCGTCGCTCTTTTCATCCCCTCTTCTCGCAATCTCCAAATACCTTTCACTCCTGAAAAAGTGCATAACAGAGAGAAAAAAACAGCAAAATATTGTAAATATCTCGGGGCGAAAAACAAAACCGATAAGTTAAATCATCACACGAGTGAATTAAACCAATCAATCAATCATGCACCTGAGCGCACCATGACGATGGCGATGACTATGAAGAGTCAAACTTGGTGAGTCACTGGGGGAGGGGGGGGGGAGGCAGAGGAGAGAGAGAGAAGCGGAGGAATGAGGAAAACGTTCGGAGGAAAGCCAGGCCGGAAGAAAGGAGAAGAGACATGATAAAAAGAAACAGAAACTCAATAAGACAAATTTGAAGGAACAGAAGAATAGCACGATAATACGGAAATAAAGACAAGCATAGGAGCGCACTTACACCTGTCAATAAAAAAAGAAAAGAATGAAAAAAAAAATAAAAGAAAAAAAAACAAGAAAAATACCACATAACACCACTGCAGCACAAAAATGATAAGAAAGAAAATTAACATTCTAAAAATCCCCATAACTGCTCACCGAAGAGGGTTGCCTCGGGGAAAGACGGGGCCGTGTGTAGCGTCGCGTCACGTTCAGAGTTATCAGTCAAAATCAAAATACTTTCGTTAAACAGGGGCGATTATGATTCTTTCGCCTTCACTGTGATGGAGGGAAAACTATCTTTGTTTTTTACAATTCTCTGTATAAGTTTTAAAAGTTCACAGTTCCATTTTACCGCAAAAGCGTTTATCTCGCGTAGAGTGACAGCGAAAGAGAGAGCGCACCCCCATCCGCCCCCCCCCAAAAAAAAAAAAAACGGACATGTATAACAAAAACGACGAAGTTCCTCTGTTCGATAGTGGCAGAAAGCACAACTTTGATTCAATCCGAGATCAGCATACTTCCAAACCGAAAGGGACCGACGGATCATGTTGTAAATACATAGGCCTACATCAAGATCTCCAGCACTGATCTGCCTCCTAAAACCGGCCTCGAACTCCAATATTCCCTTAAATCCTTTCGATGTATAAGTCGCATATCAGTCA
>NC_091574.1:25548234-25550734 GCF_042767895.1 Penaeus vannamei | reverse complement strand
CGCCGACTCGCCCTCCTGGCCCCTCTCTGTCACCTGCGACTTTGGTCACGTCACTTTGAGCGCCATTGCGGGGGGTTCCCGGCATGGCAGCAATACTGCCCACAACGCCAAAGGCCCGAAACGCGGCCATAGAAACATACGGGCGGCAGAGAGGGGGCGAAGGGGCGGGGGCGAAGGCGCATCAGGGTGACCCCTCGGAGGTGCGTGGTGGCCGCGTGGGCCCTGATATCGCCGCCACGACGGTCCTCTACTGCCCTTGTCCTCTCTACCCTTCCTACCTGGTGCATCCTGCGGCAGCGAGGACACCAGCAGCTGCAGGCGGCGGCGGCGTTGTTGACGAAGCCCTGGTGCTGCATTTGTTGGTAGTGGTGATGCGCGGGGTTGGAGCGGGGGTCCATCATCCCGGATGTGTGGCGTATCGGCGGGTGGTGCTGATGGTGCCGCCAAGTGTGTCTGGCCTCCGGAGGGGCGCAGAGGCTGCGGCGGCGGCAGGGACTCCAGGTGGTGCTCGAGGACCCGCTCCCGCCGGGACAGTGAGCGGCCACTTCTGTCGTACCGCCCTCACGGATGTCCACCCGTAATGTATGCATGATCACACCAACAATAAAAACACGACATTTTAATTAATCATAAAACTCAGGGAATGCATGTTGAACGTATCTGGCGGGTATGGCCGGGAGCAGGGAAGGCGGCCGGGCCCCGGGGCGTGCGAGGGCGGCGGCCGGTGTGCGTCGGCGTGCGCTGGCGTCCTCCGAGCACCCAAGAACTGCTGGAGACGCGAGGGAGGCTGTGGGTGCGGGCACTGAGGCTCGGCGCCGGTCCACCCTTGGTACCCGCCGAAGGGCGCGATGCAGGTCGCCAAAACGGAGGCCAACACTGCGAGGGCGGTTGCAAGGCGCCCTTTCTGCACTCGATGCGCTGGTGCTCAGAGGAACCCGGACCTCGGGATTCCCGAAGTGTTTAGCGGCCGCCACCAGGATGTGCACACCGGCAAAACACACCAGGCAAAACGAGCGTTCTGTCAGGTGGCGACCAAGAGAGGGAGGTCTCCGGGGGCCAGGGGGCACGCCGATGGTTGCCACGTAACTACCACAACAACACCCACCAACACCTTTATCACCCGCCCCTGATACCGCCACCTGCAACCTCAAGGTGTACCGGGGCGGGACACCACGCCCACCTCACCACCACGTCACCAGGTTTGGAGGGCCGTCGCGGACGCTGCCGGGCCCGACAGGCTCTCAGAGGCGCAGGGCAGGTCGCCATAGTCTGCAGATTCGGCGGCTGGGTCCTCGTCGCACAAAGGACAAGGCAGAAGTGTCCAGTGTCCTTGCCGTGCAGTCAGGCACCGGCACCAGCGCCCCCTTCGACACAAGTGGCAACAGGGGCAGGCGGGGTTTCGGCCTGGTAACAATAATCCTCCAGGAGCTACAACTACCGTGAGCGAGCAGCGCATCCGTGGAGCTCGCCCAACTACTCACGGCATTCGATCTTCTTCACATGCCGCCCATTCTGCGGCCCACACACTTTTTGCGGCGCTAGAGTGTATGGTGACCATATAACCATTTAGTGCTGGCGGACGCCGCCACGCCATCCTTGTCCTGGGTGCTCTGGCTGTTGCCGCTTCCACCTCCGCCAACTCGAGCTGTGCAATTATCGAATCTTTTCCCTTTTGTTACTTCAGTGGCGTTATTAATGGTGGGGGTAACATGTCAGGGCAGTGACATGCAACAGGGCATCTCTGGTTCATTTTTCTCTGGTCTGATTCATCAGCTGCGTCATCGTTACGTAGCAATCGCCATTCCGCTGCATTAATAAAGCAACACAGCATCAGGACTACAGCAGCGCCCCCACGTACTCGAGGCGGGAAATATAAGCAAACATAATCTGCTTCAGGAAAAATAATACCAGCCAAGGCAGAGCGTTTATTCACATACACTGGTGCACTATGTACAAGGGTCTGGTGTTTTATTCAATGTCAATACCGATGGGTTACAGCAAATATGAACAAAGGCCGTAAAACATCATCTTCCAAAAAATGGAAATGCCAGAGGGGCACGTCAGCTCTGCACTCGCTCCCCCGGAATGCATGACGGTGTCGACCTCAGAGCCCTTCGCGCTGGCACTCGAAGGGCACGACTCGAAGATCTCGACTGCCCCGCGGCACGTGACCCTCACGCGACACATCTGCCAGGTCGGTGCCGAAGGTTCCGGCCTGATTGGAGCGCACTTGGACTGGGCAACGGCGCTTCTGTCCCTGCAGCTGCATCCTCGCGGCCGCCGTCCTCCAGAGACGAGGACTGTCCCCGAGGACCAGGTCGGACAAAAGCCTCTATAGAACTCGGCTTCCTCACCGTTAAGTCCGCTTTTTTCTGCCTCGACATTTCAGCCTCCGATTTTTTCCCTTTCTCCTTAAACCCGGATCTTGAGGCTGTCGGCTGGACCCGTAGAGTCCTCCAGCAGCTGTAAACGGAAACTCTGTCCTGAATAATTTATGACC
>NC_091574.1:25540734-25543234 GCF_042767895.1 Penaeus vannamei | reverse complement strand
AGTGCATGGGTTTAATATCCATCTCTATTCTCCTTGTTTTTGTTTTTTTGCCTATTCCCAGCATTTATACACAAGTCATGGTACATGGCATACGGCATATTTGCGAGGACGAAATACAGAAAATAAAGAAGCTACTTCGACAAATACGGATATTTATTGTTAGAAGAACGGAGTTTGGAAAATACGATGGAGGAAGGAAAGGAGAGAGAAGGAGAGGGAGAGGGAGAGGGAGAGGGAGAGGTAGAGGTAGAGGGAGAGGTAGAGGGAGAGGGAGAGAGAGAGAGAGAGAGACAGAGAGAGAGAGAGAGAGAGAGAGAGAGAGAGAGAGAGAGAGAGAGAGA
The DNA here is from genome assembly GCF_042767895.1 of Penaeus vannamei. Lineage (NCBI taxonomy): Eukaryota > Metazoa > Arthropoda > Malacostraca > Decapoda > Penaeidae > Penaeus > Penaeus vannamei. The sequence continues at coordinate 25,542,893 of NC_091574.1, read as the reverse complement.
GAGAGAGAGAGAGAGAGAGAGAGAGAGAGAGAGAGAGAGAGAGAGAGAGAGAGACAGACAGAGAAAAAGAGAGAAACAGAGAAAGAGAGAGAGAAAGAGAGAGAGAGAAAGAGAGAAAGAGAGAGAGAGAGAAAGAGAGAGAGAGAGAGAGGGGGGGGGGCGAAGCGAGGGCAAGTGCGAATGAATGAGCGCAGCGGCCGGCGTGACCAAGCGCTACGGCTGTTTACCACTGCGTAGTGACGTGGCTGAAACAGCAAGTAGTAGTAAGTAGCGTGATGACTAGTGTGATGAGCGGCGAAGGGGAGGGGGGGGAGGGGCAAAGGGCCAGGGGGCAGGGTAGAGGGAAGCGGTGAGGACAGAGGGAGGGTGGGAAGGGGTGGGGCGAGATGGTTGCTAAGCTGCTACGTCACCCAGGACCCAGCAACCAAGCAGGCCCAGACTCTGCCATCGCCCTATCCACATGCACTTATACCCAGCTCCTTCGCCGGGTCTGTTTGCCGGGACTCCGTCGGGCAGACTGCTGGCTTTTCCCGTTTCCTTTCCTCTCTTCCTATCCTTCCCTCCGTCCTTCTTCTACACCATTTCTCTTTTTTATTATCCTTCGCTCCATCCTCGTCTATCAATCTCTCCTATCGTCATTTATCTCCATCCGTTCCTCCTTCCCTGCCCTTCCTCCATCCTTCTTCATCTCTCTCGTCTTTTTTCCTCCGTCCCGCATCCTTCCTCTGCATTCCTCCGCATCCGAAGCGAACATTCACTTTTCCTACATCCCCCTCCCCTTCCCCTCTCCCCCCGCCCCTCCCCGCCGCGCGACCATAAGACCTTGTGAGGCAAAACAAACACGCCAAAAAAGTTGCTTCCTACAGCAGGATGAAACAGGATGGCAAGATCGGGACAGTCGGGCAAGGCCTTCGCGAGCGGGAGAGACGGCGGCGCGTAGGATGAAGGATGGAGATGCCGGCCGAGGAAAGAGGAGGAATGAGGGATAAGAACGGAAGTAAGGATAGGAAGGGGAGATAAAGAAGGAAGGGAGGGAGGGAGGGAAGGAGAGAAAGGAGGGAGGGAGGGAGGGAGGGAGGGAAGAAGAGAGGGAAGGAAAGAGGGAGGGAGATAGACAGATAGATAGATAGACAGAAAGTGTGTGTGCGTCCGCACGCGCGCTTACGTGTGTGCGGGTGCGTGAAAAACAAAGAGAGAAAGAGAGAGAGAGAGAGGGAGGGAGGGAGAGGAAGGGAGACGGATGGGGAGGGACAGGTGGGGGAGAGGGAGGGAGATAGATGGAGAGGGAGAGGGTTGGTGAGGGACAGGAGGGGGAGAGGGAGGAGGAGGGAGAGCAGAGAAGAAGCCCCAGAAAAAGCGGCGCAAGAAGGGCGGCGCGGAGGGGCGAGCGTCGCCGTAGCGGGTCCGCCGTAGTTCCGGGTGGGCCGAGCACCGAAGGGTAGTCGGGAGCGGCGACGGAGCGGCCGCCGCGGAGGATGTGGATTCCGGGCCTCAAGGTCGGCTCGGCGGAGGACGTTTCAGGGAGTCCGCGCGTCTCTGCCGTTCTTGCCGACGCTGCTCTGCGTTCTTGCGCCGTTTCCGGATGTGGAGTTTTTGCCGGGGTGAGGACGTGCGGAGGGGGAGGGCAGGGGAGGGAGGGGGAGAGCAGTAGCCGTGGCGGACGGGAGTAGTCGCGGCGGCACCCAGGACCGCGCCCGTCCCCGCCCTCCCGCCGCCACCACCTGGCTCTCAGCGCCGACACATCCGGCACCAGAGGCCGCCAACCCTCCGGTGTCCGGTGCGATCGCCTCGTAAATGTTAAGTTACATAACCTGTCCTGCGGCCGCTCGCGTAACACCCCCCCCCCCCCCCGCCTCGCCTCGTTTGCGCAAGATGTCATGCAAATGTCATAATCAACTGGAACATCTGGCTGGAACCCGCCGTCGGACACTTGTTCTTGTTCCTTCTTCCCCTCCTTTATTTTGCTTGTTCGCTGTTCTTAAGTTTGTTTTCATTGACATCTCTACTTCCCTTGCTCTTATTCTTTTTCCCATTTTCTCTTTTCATCCTCTTCCCCTTCCCTCTGAAATCTGCCTTTCCTATTTCTTTTCAAATAGACTTCCCTCCTTTCCTCTTCTTCTCATTACCCTCCTCGCATTCCCAAACGTTCTTTTCTGCTA
>NC_091574.1:25528234-25530734 GCF_042767895.1 Penaeus vannamei | reverse complement strand
AAATTCAAGAGGAAACCGGGAGAACGGGTGGGCAGGAGGGGCAGGCAGGGGGGGGCCTCACGATCGAGACAAACAGTGAATGGAAAGCTTAATGAAATGATAACGAGGACGTTGACGACGACCTCCTCGCCCCTGCACCGCCTATCCAAAAATGTCCATTTTAGGCACGAGAACATGAGCTCGCGTGTCTTGCGGCCGAGAGTAAAAACTGGCTGGGATGAGAGATTGTGAGCGGGAGGGGAGGGAGGAGAAGGGGGGAGGGGGCGGGGTGCACAATTGATTCAGTGGATTTTCCCTTCCTGGTAACAACTGCACTCGCTGTTACCTACTTTGGTATTTGAGACCATTCCGGTTTGGGTCCCAACCAAGCAGTAACTCGAGAGTAAAAGGAATCACGTAATTTTCGAGTTGGATCATTTGCATAATAAACGAATTAACGAAAGGGCGGACGGAGAGAACGGCATCAGAGGTACTGCGAAACCCCGATCACTAAACATATTGCAAATCCCACAGGAGAGAGATTGGGTGGAAGGGAGGGAGAGGGGAGGGAGAGCGAGAGCGAGAGCGAGAGCGAGAGGGAGAGGGAGAGGGAGAGGGAGAGGGAGATAGAGAGAGAGAGAGAGAAATAGAGAGAGAGGGAGAGGGAGAGGGAGATAGAGAGAGAGACAGAGACAGAGAGAGAGAGAGAGGCAGAGACAGAGGCAGAGACAGAGAGACAGAGAGAGAGATAGACAGAGTGCGAGACACAGAGTGCGAGACAGGGCCCCGCGAGAACGAACGGGCACGGCGCCACCCCCCTCCTCCCCAGACCCGAGCGCTCGCCGACGGCCTGACACCAACAATACCATCCCAATCCCAGCCTCATCGAGCGGCTTGGTCATCATCAATAATACTCGCGGACAAAACAAGAGATAATCACAACATCCTCCAACATCTCCTCTCCCTCCCCCACCCCTCCCCCACCCCTTCCCTCTCTCCCTCCCCACATATCTACCAAGGACACGCACAAAAGTCCCATGTCCGGAATGCCAACATGACGGAGACACCGGGGCGACTAGGGCAGATGTAGGAAAAAAAGACCCACGTAAATTAAACCGAAATTATATATATATATATATATATATATATATATATATATATATATATATATATATATATATATATATATATGTGTGTGTGTAGGGAGAGAGAGAGAGAGAGAGAGAGAGAGAGAGAGAGAGAGAGAGAGAGAGAGAGAGAGAGAGAGAGAGAGAGAGAGAGAGAGAGAGAGAGAGAGAGAGAGAGAGAGAGAGAGAGAGAGAGAAAGAATTGTGAGTGTGATTGTATGCATGAGTGCGTGTGCTTGTGCGCGCATGTGCGTGTGCGTACGCAAAAGTTACTCTCGATTGCGGATCTGGGGTAATGGTTAATGCTGGGAGGGACGGAGGGCGGGAGGGACAGGGAGGGATTCCCAAGATAGACAAAGCATTACGTCCGTCCCTCCAGGATGCGCGAAATGGAAGCCTGGGGAGGGGAATGAGACGCAGCAAATAGAAGGGAATAAGAGAAGTCAGACGCGAAGCCCTCAGAATGAAAAGGGGAAACAGAAGAGAAGTGACAGTATATTTAGTAAGATTTAATGCATTCAGAGAAAAGGAGAAAAAAATGGTACAATGCTGAAGGGACAGAAAGAGGTAATTTTGCACGGCTCTAACGAATAAGAAGAATCAAAGAGGCAAAGAGAAAAGGTGATAAGAGGAGAGAAGCGAGGGGAGCGGACGTGGCAGCAGAGGGCGGAGACGACTCCATAGCACCGGAGGGCTGCCAGGCACGCGGGCAGTCCCTACGACGTCTTATTCAATAAATAATGATGATTGCAGTGCACCTGATGGCTCTCCCCCTCCTTCACCCCCCCCCCCCTGCCCATCGACCCCGACCTGCCTGCAGTCACATTCCATCGAGGGGCGTGTGGGGTGGAATGGGGGAATGGGGGATAGGCAGGAGAGAAGATGGGAAGGGAAGGAGTAGCCACGAGAGGATGGCGGGGAATAGGAGAGGGGTTGGGATGGGGTGCCGTCAGTGGCACCGGACCAGCCACAGGGACAGTGCCAAAGATTCCACTTCCACAGGTATCCGACAAAGGAGACAAAGCCACACACAGCATCGAAGAAAAGGAAGAAGAAGAAGAGAAAAACAGAAAGAACAGACTGACAGAGACAAGCAGGTGGCCGGAGAAACAATAAAAAAAAATAATATCTAAATTAATATATACACACTTGTTACGCGTTATTGGCCCAGCTTAACATAGCACTGGCGAGAGGAGGAGCGAAGGGCGATGAGAGAGATTACAGTACTTAGAGAATAATGGGAGGATGTCGGGGTGCCATGACGGCCGGGGCGAGATGGGGGCGCAGGAGAGGTGGAGAGAGTGGGGGGGCGGGGAGTGGGGGTAGGGGGAGGAAAGGAGGAAGGGAGAGGAGGGGACAAAGAGATCGGAGGAAGGTGGTAAGATGCCGTCACC
>NC_091574.1:25510734-25523234 GCF_042767895.1 Penaeus vannamei | reverse complement strand
CACAGACACACACCCGCACACACACAAATCGAGGCGATTCCCTTCCAAGCAAGCATGAGATGGTAGCGAGCATGCCCTCTTGCCCCTTCCCGCCCTGCCTCTCTCCGCAAAGCAAGCATAAGGGAAGCGCCCTGGTGATTCAGGCCACGAGGAGACCATAAAACGAGCCGCCCGGGCACCTGACACGGGCGCACCCGACCCTGCGCGGCCACTAACATGCGGCAGGAGCAAGTACTGTAGGGGCTGAGCAGCTGAAGCAGCAATTAGACCAAAACGCCGAACGCCCCAGCACAGTTGGCAAGTGAGTTGGGCTTACCCGAGTGGTCGGGGCGCAGCGTGGCGACGTCGGGCATCGGGCGAATCGGCGGCAGCAAGAGCAGCAGCGTGGCGAGGGCGGTGTGCCGGGCGCGCGCCTCGTGGCTGTTGTAGACGTGATGTAAGCTTATGTAACTGGCGCTACGATTTTTTGCTCGGCGCAAAAATGGACCTTGGCGGTGGCGCTGGGAGGGTCCTCCGAGCCTCGTGTTTCCATTATCTAGTAGGGATCAGTTCCGTGTTCCACATCCGGCATCGCCTGCGTAGCGGACATCAGGGTTTTCTCATCTCGTTTTTTATCCCGAAAATAAGGTTCAAGGACCAACGGCAAGTAGCGGTATGTGCGGATGGGTGGCCGGGCCGCCTCGCGTCGCCCGCCGCTCGCCTTCCTCGCCTGTCCGTCATACATGGCAACAAAGCTGGCCCTCTCCCGGCGTTCCCTGGCACAGCGTCAGCGAAAGGGAGGAGCGATGAATGGAAGGTGATGGGCAAGGGGAAAGCGGGAGGGAGGGAGAGTCTGAGGATGGGAGAGAAGGAGGGAGGGAGGGAGAGTCTGAGGATGGGAGAGACGAGGAGAGGAGGAGGAAAGGAGAGACGGGAAAGGGGGGAGGGGGGGGTTCCGTTCGAGGGCAAAAGCGCAGAGGCGTAAAAAAAACAAGAACTGAACACAAACAATCAGCGGCAGGATGTGCACCTGTGACAACCACGTGCTTTCCGATCCTGACCTCAGCGAGGGTCGGTCCCGGGGGCTGCCAGTTCCTTGGTAAGATCCGGTGTGGGGGTTATCGATGCACAAAAAGCTCAGGGTTCTCAACTAACGCTACAAATGACTAATTGCGTACATGCACACGCCCATGATCGCGACCACCCGCTGAGCGTTATCCTGGTGCTGCAGTGCTAAGCGTGTTGTAACTAGAACCATAACACTAACACAAAAAATTAATAACAAGATTGATGCTGATGACGATAATAACAATAATTATAATACCAGTGACAGTAATAGTAGTACTAGCTGGAGCAGCAGTAGCAGTAACTATAATAATAACAGTTATTATAATGAAAATGAATATTATGAATATCATCATCATCACCACCACCATTACAACCACCACCACCATCATCATCATCATCATTGTTATAATATTAAAAATGATGATCATCATCACTGATATTACAATAATAAAAATGATTATCATGAAATAATAACAATAATAACAGCAGCAGCAGCAACAAAAATAATGATAGAGATGGAGATGGAGATGATGATGATAATGAAAATAGGAAGAGATAAAAGTACCAACATCAATAACAGCAGCATTTTCATTATCAATGATACCATTACAACCACCGCTGATTACACAGTAATGATAATGATAATAATAGTACAAATAGTAGCAGTTATACAAGCAATATTAGCTGAAAGTACCAAGAGCAGCTCCAGCGACAGAAGTAGCATTGGTAATAGTACTAATAACGATAAATGTAGTATTTGTGGAAGTGGAAGAGCATAGAAATAGGAAGAATATGTGGAAGAAATGGTGCAGCAACAGGAGGAGAAGGAGGAGGAGGAGGAGGAGGAGGAGGAGGAGGAGGAGGAGGAGGAGGAGGAGGAGGAGAAGAAGAAGAAGAAGAAGAAGAAGAAGAAGAAGAAGAAGAAGAAGAAGAAGAAGAAGAAGAAGAAGAAGAAGAAGAAGAAGAAGAAGAAGAAGAAGAAGTAGTAGAAGTAGAAGTAGAAGTAGAAGTAGTAGTAGAAGAAGAAGTAGAAGAAGTAGAAGAAGAAAAAGAAGAAGAAGAAGAAGAAGAAGAAGAAGAAGAAGAAGAAGAAGAACAACAACAACAACAACAACAACAAGAGAAGAAAAAGAGGAAGAAAAAGAATGTGAAGAAAAAATGAAGAAGAATGTTATGATAATTAGGATAATAGGAAAATTATTTAAAACATTTAAAGCAATAGAAGGTTGCACTGCCAGTAATAGAAAGACTCCTAAGCACCATACTGATATTGACATTGGATACTATAAAACCACAGTTCATGAGACGGATTCTGAAAATATTTGTAACTACGCCGACAATAACAACAACAACGCCAAGAGTAACATGAACTGGCGAGGCTAATGTCCCTGTGACGGCGTAAAACAGTGCCTTTGCTATGCAGATGCGTGGCGGTCGCGCGCGTGTATTTATGGCGATGATTAAAGTTGATCCGTTACGGTGCCGTAGCGTCGGCGGCCCTGGGCGTCCGCAGATCCGGATGTCAACGGTGGTGGCGCTGCAGCTGGCTCCTGCGCGGCACACTCTCCGTCCCTGTCTCGCCTCCCTCCCTCCCTTCCCCTCTCCACTCGCGTGACCTTCCAGTGCGCCGCCCTTGTGCCACTGCTCCGCAGCTCTCATCAAGACAGGGCGGGTATGCAGTGTCCCTGCAGTGCGTGGTGGGCACCGGCACCACCACCGCAGGGAGGTGCTCGCTCCCCTCCCCCTGCAGGTGCACGTGGGCGCGAGAGAGCCCCCTCCCCGCCGGCCCCGCCCTCGCCTCAGCGCCGCCTTGCACGGGAACTTGGGATGTCCGGATCGACTTTGGCTGGGATTTCCGCGGCTCGACCCTGAGAGCAGTGTATTCGCACGTCGTTGTCGGCAAGTGGTGTTAGTCGGCTAGGACCTGCGCCGCCATACACACGCCTCCTGTCCTTCCTCGCCAGGTACTGTGCCCTCGCAAACGTTTGGTCTTGTTGCTCTTTGCGGTGCCACGCGCCCTCTCGCACACACAGCTTGTGTTGCATCACCGCAAGCACGCACATACACACACTCTCACAACTTGGTCATGCAATATCTTCATCAGAAACAGTTTCTCTCCTATCTAGCCACACGTTTCGTGTTCATGTAGATAGATAAACCTTTCATCGTCGTAAAGTGCCCCTAATACCACCAGTGCTATCCCTTCGCGGGTTCGGCTTCTGATGAATGAGGGGCGCGGGTGCAACAATAACAAAATGTTTGAGTCTACCCTCGGCCGCACGTCAATGCCCTGCTCGCTGGCCCGGGGACTCCCCTTACCAGACATGCCCTGCAAATTTCCCGCCAGATCCTAGTAACAGTGGCGTGGCTGGCAGGGCGGGGGCGGGAGGGGGCGGGACCAGTGCTCTTCGAGGGATACGTCTAGCCAGGACCTTGGGAAGGCCGGAGTGTCCACGGCCCGAGGCTGGGGACTTCCTCGGTGCGCCGGGCGTCCCGAGGGTCGACCGAGCTCGGGATTTTCCGCTTCTCGAGGAGGGACAAGAGGTGCTCTGCCGCGACGCCTCGCAGGACCCAGTTGCCTCAAAGGTGCTGTCCCGTCCGCTTGCGTGCGCGGTGCTTGCCTCGCCGTCTCCTTCGCCGCTTGGCTCCTGCGCGCTCGTTCGCTCGCACTTTGTAAACAAAACGTTCGCGCGCTCCGCCGTGACCGTCGGTGTGCCCTCTGCCTGAGCCGCGCCGCTTTCTGCAGCGACGTGTATCCGCCCATGGGACGTTTCCCCGACCACGCGCCATCTGGCGAAAGTCTGAGTGTACTTCATAGTGGCAAGTGTGCACGTAAGACGACCAGCAGCACTTCTAGATGTGCGTGCATTTACGTAACTTCCTGCAATCATCCTCGGCCCTTCCTCTCCTCTGCAGCTCCTTATCTGAGCCCTGCCTCTCGCCTCTCTAGCTGTTATCCGCATCTGAAAATCACTTCTACTGCCTTCCCACAAAGGTAAATCCTAATTGCTCCCTCTCTTTGCAAATGACTGGTGATCTGATCTTGCCTTCCCATTCTCACATTTTTGTTCTCATTATCTCCGTTTGGACTGAGAGCTGACCATCTCATTATCCTCATAATGTCTATCGTGTAAAAGCTGTCGCTGATCTCTAACTGCCATAACACCTATAAAACACCCTTTTACGTAGTTTTACGCTCCAGCATGTATTTTCTTTAGCCTTGTTAAACTCAGTATCATACATATTAACTGACGATTCCTTTCAATTGTCTTCATCTTGCTCCTTGGATCTTTCTCTGTCATACCACGGCGCCGTATCTAATCCAAGTTTAGTACAGATAAAAAACTATGGCATACGGAGACCGGATTGCTTGTCAACACTTTGTACGCCCCCGTTTTTTTCTTTTTTTTAAACACTGTAGTATTTTCTTTTACGTTTTCCAACTTTAGCTTTCATATCTTACAACCACGAAACTTTTTTTTCTTCAAAAAATGTTTTTCTTTAATGAGCGGCAAACAATTCAACAATTTCATCCAAGCTTCTGAATTGGCCACTGGCAGCCCGACCTGCCTCCTGCGGCTCGTTCTGCATGACGAGGGGATGTTGGGGTCCTCGGGGCAACAACCGACTCCCCTCAAGTATTCCACCAAATTCAGATTTCCATGAGAATGTTCCTGTATTTTCCATGCCAGCCAAACTCAATCTTTGCCTTGCACGAGCCGCCAAAATCTTCAATTCAACAGCTTTTCCCTCATCTCATCACGTTTCCCATTCCTCTGGTGGAAAAACATCTTTAGAACTCTCCATGTTTATCTACCTCAATGTTTAATCATTACTTTCCCATCTCTAATCACTGTAGGATTCTCCCCATTCATCCGCCATCTCCTTCGCGATCGCCGCATCCACTGATCCGCCTCTCGTCCACTTCACATATCCCGGAACATTCTCTCTTCCCCCTGCCATCTTTCTCTTCGCCCCCTCTCACGCTCTCCCCAGTTTCCGCTCTACTTCCCCCCCTGAGCGCGCCCGCCCCTCTGCGCCTTCCGAAAACCCCCCGTCCCCCTCTCCTCGCCCCAGAAGGGTGTCGTCTGCGTTTGGTTCGTGTCTTCTCCCACCTGCAGCTCAGCGACAATCCTCCGCCTGCAGGGCTTGCCTCCATCCGCCCCTCCAGCCACACCTGGACGCATGATGGAAGGTGGAGAACAAAAAATACACAGACGAAATAGACAAAAAAAGAAAGTTGCTTTCTATCCGTAAAGTATTGCTGACAGCTCGAAAACGCGATTCTTTGACAACATTAGCTAAAAGACGAGGAAACAATAATCCGATATTCTTGCCCTTTGGCATACCTTCCAGCCCTGTCCCCCACCCTTCCTGCTTGCGAGCCGCACTTCGCTCCTCCCTAAGCACAATTCAGATGCAATTCCACACCTGCGCAGAACGTTTCATCTTTTAATGGCGGAATGCCTGGCCCTCTTGATAGCAACATTTCCTACACTCCATCACACTAACCAACATTCCATCTCCGTTAGAAAATGTGTTCTCAATCCTGCTCTGTCCAGAAGATGCAGCGCACGTACAATAAGACAGAAACAAGGTCCCGTTGACCTCACTCTCCTAATCTTCTTGTAACACTCAATATCATACACACACACACGTCTACATTTCATCATTCGTAATATCGGCCATTGCAACTACATCAGCCCTATGCCCTGACCCATAAAATCTAACCAATTCAACGTTCAGCGTTCTCATTCATATTTTCTCTCTGAACTCTTTCTCACTGAGTTTGTAGACCTCTTTCTGTAGATCAGTAATGAATTCTGAAACCCCCTTTCCATTCCTTCAGGACCTCTCCACAGCCCCGCCAGCTTCCCTCTTCCTGCTTCGAATGGTCCAAGCTTCTTATCAACTTCTTCGACGGCTCTTCAAAGCTCTAGAATCTTCGAAATTTCCTTTCAGCTCACCTTAAAGCTGAGCAGAATCCACCAATATTTCCAGGTTTGCTTTTACCCTCCTTTTCGGTCTCTTAAAAACAAATCATACCGGAGTCCCAGATACCTAGCCTTGTAAAACAAAATATCTAATATGCCATGCCTACAATTCTCCTCCCTGTTTCTCAGGTCGTCCAAGGCCTCGGCATTACCCTTAAAATCTTTTTCGGTCATTCTACAATTTCTGTATATCCCAAAATCGCTCGAGGCTTTCAGATATCCCTCCTACCTCCTTCGGGAGGAGATCAAAGACCTTCCCTCTTGCTCCTTCGGTCCGTTGAGAAATGCCATGTACCTCGTGTCCTTTGCTCTTCCGACTGCCCTTTACCCGTCGTGCAAGTGCTCCTAAGTATTTCTCTCGGCTCGGTCTGGGACGTGTTTAGAGCCTGATAACTGATGACCTGGGTCGTTCCCTATCTACCTGATGACGCTCCTGGGTTCTTAGGGAAGTTAAGCATTTACACAATGGCCGAGCAACTCTCACAATCCCCCTTCCCCTTCCCCCATTCCTCCTCCCCTCCTCCTAACTTTCACGACAACCTACTTATACACCTCCACCACCTCTGCTTCTCTGCTTCTGCTGCATCCGAGACCAACTCGAGCAACAACAACCCCCCCCTCCTCTATCTTCCCCACGGTCCCTAGCCTTCAGGTTCGAACTTTTTGTTCTTAAATCTTCCCTCGATTCACAAGCTGCAGCATTAACAAAAGAGATTACAGCACCTTAGTGATAAAATATCTTACATTGCAGCTCCGCCGAACTGAACCAGATCTCATAATAGAAGCACTTGATTTTGGGGATTTCCAAGCCCAGGAACCAGCCACCGTTTTATGCTCACTTATTCTTGGCTCGGCGTCACTTTCCACGGCGGTTTTGCGACGATCGAGGAGGAAGCGGTTCGATTTGGGGGTGTACGCAGGAAAAAAATTGGAAAATAGTGGTAGGAAAAAGGTGGTCAGGTAGAAAGAGGGTGGGCGAGGAGAAATCTTAAAAGCAAAAAAGAACAAATGTTCAATACAAAGAAATAAACGTGCTTGCATGATGGTGGCGTCCTTGTGATTGTGAGGGCAATGGGGTTTCCTTGTCTGCCACAGTTTCCTCCTGGCCTGAGAAGCAGACTACACGCCAAGGGTAACACTCGGGGCGCGCGCGCCCTCGTGCACTCACTAGTAAAGACCTAGGACATTCCTCGGCATGTCCATCACCGGTAATAACTAGACAATTCGCCGCAGGTGTCAGGAACCGTTAAATCAACGGCTGAACCGAGAGGAAGTGCAAAACATGGCTTCTCTCGGCTTTTGCATTTCCCATCCCTTTCTCTCACTCTCTTTCTCTTTCTCTCTTTTTCCTCCATCCCTCCTCTCACTTCCTGCCTTTCTCTCCCTGTATCTCCTTCAATCTCTTCCCCCTCTTCCTCCACTCCTTTCCTCTCTCCCTATTTGCTGTAACCACATTCATAAGGGATTACCTGAAGCAAAAGCCGGAGGATGCCAAACCAGAGAAACAGCAAACGATTACACAGCCTTGTGGACGGAAGACGAGGGCATGGCTTTGCAAAAAGTAGATTGGACACCCCTCGTCGGAGGGCTTCCGTGGGTCACAGCTCGTAAAAATCCCTCAAATACCAGACTGGGAAGTTGCGTTCGCTCTCCTTCGACACGTGTAACTTTCCGCTCGTCCGTAGAAAGGCGTCCAGCCCTGGTTCACCCCGTGCGTCGAGGTGCTCTGACGTCGTACCACAAGCGTCGACGCAAAGATAACGTAGTCTAGACCAGAAAAAAACTTGGCAGACATACAAATGGGCATCAGTTTGTGTCTGGAAATAAGGGTTAATCTAATGGGTAAACATCATTCTTTAAAACTACATTTAAAGAATGAGTTATACGTACATGTCGCCTGCTTAAGATCAGAAGGCACCTGGGGAAAAAAGGCGAAGGGAGGGAGGATGGAGGGAAATCGCACAATACACAATACTAAACGGTCTGCAAAATACAGCCGCCGATTGTGGGTCAACTGTTCCTGCACGTAAAAAAAGGATCCTCGCGACGCTTGCAGGAGACCAAATGCTTCAAGGATCATAATTTTAGACGGTCGGCATCTCCTCAGGCATGAGGGTAACAGAGAGGACAGAAAGAGGCAAGAGGAAAGGAGGAAGAAGAGTAGGGGAAGCAGAAACAATAAAGAAGTGGGGTAAACCAGTGAGCGGAAGGAGGAGGAGGAATAAGATAAACAACTGCCGTCCGGAAGTGACGTTTAAAAACATGTGGAAATGTGTTTCTGGCAGGGACAAAGAAAGGAAAAGAAAACGCACCACAAAATATAAACGGAAGATGGAAATAGCCAGAGCGGTGACTGCAGCTGCCAAACAACAATGCTAGCAACGTTGCGAACACTAAGTGCGTAAAAGGGACCAGGGCGGGGATTGGGGAATTCCGAGAACAACCGCGGAAACCAGCGCCTTGAAAGAGAAGAAAAATGATGAATAATTGATCTTGCAAACATTTGGCTCGGTCAGGGGACCAGTCCAAACTTGTCCAGGTGGCCAGGTGCTAGTGGCAGTGCTTGCCAGTGAGGATAGTGGCCGCGCTCGAAGGTGATGTCCTGTGGATACTCTGAACAAGTGAACAGCGTGCAGCATTATTCGCGCGTGTATTACTGTGTAGTGACAGTGAAGTGCGTATGTTACGTGTCCTTCGGTCGAGGGTGACCGAACGCCTAAAACTGGGACTTTGAACCCTTGTTATGACTCATGACAGCCGCCAGACTCTGTCCTCTCTGCACCTGCGTCTGTGATCATGACCAAAGGTCGACAGGAGCAGATCAGACGAGCTGTCGAGTGGAAGATCCTTTTAATATCAATGCGTTTCTTTTACTACTGGTGGTTAAGGAATAGCAGCCAAGGACGCCACACAAAGACAAGGTAAGTTCTAACAGTTTTTGCTGGAGAAATAAAAGCAGTCAAAGTGAGGTATTTTTATAGAAACATTCGCCGTATATGAAATATGCAAACTATACCTTGTGTCAAGTGTTAGAAGGCAGGGAGGGAGGCAGGGCAGGGCTGACAGGGGAGGTCGTCACAACTTGCAATGAAGCAGGGGTGAGTCTGGGAGAGACGGGTGCCAGGGACGGTGGCAGAGGGTGGTGGCAGGGGGCGGCGGGCGGCAGGGACGGCAGGCAGGGCGCCTTGAGAGGTCAACAACCTGCCACCACCGCGCCTCTGGAGAAACGGAGAGGTGGTGGTGGCCGCCTTCCTGGTTTTCTCGTGTGTATTGTAGTGGGGTTCGGGCGGGCTCCTGACGCGCTCCTACCGCCTTTCCCGTCTCTCATTCCTCCACCTTCTTGGGGTCTCCTTCATTCCTCCTTCGCTGCGTCTCTCCTCCACCGCTAACCACACAATTGCACGCTTCTTTATGTATACAAACAACAGCTTAAATGGGTTAATTACCGGGCCTCCTGACTTACAACTTCCCCACTAATCAGCTGATAACGGTCAAAGATAAAAGATGACGCAACTGCAATACCACAGCAGGCAGGCCCTTTACCATCCTACGCTCACTTACGAACCTGCGTGGGGGCAGTAGGTTCATGGGGGCACTTGGGATTTGTGAATCAAACTGATGAAGCCCGGTGCACTTTTGACATATCTATAAATATATACATGAAACTCGCAGTCTACTGGATTAGCACTCCAGGAAGCGTTAGTGCGTCGATAATGCCAAGGTGTCTGTACAGGGGGGGAGGTGTTAGTAGATGTTAGTGTGGGGGGCGGGGCTCCCCTGGCAGGTACTGTGGAGGGTTACCTGAGGGAGGTCGGAGGGCTGGTAAGGCAGGGGTTCCCACACCTGCTCGGACAGCATCGTGAACACTTGAGAAGCACGCTGGACACACTGGGTAACCGATATAACACCTCGATCACGCCCGAGCTCTGAAGGGGAGCTGGCACACACTCGGGGACATAAGGGAGGTATCGCACGTGAAGGGGAGGGGCGGGGGAGCACACACAAGCACAAATGTGGGCAAGCCTCAGAAGGACACAAGGCCACGTGGCAGGGAGCTGTGCAGGCGCCGTAGGACCGCGAAGGCTCCCACACTCCGTCAGTGCACACCCCGACGCCACGAGAAACAAAGTGAAGCCAGTGAACTAGATCCGCGCACTCGTTCAACTAGTGCCTCGCTGCAGCGGTGCTGGTGTGGCCGGGGCAGCAAGCGCGGAACCACGCCACCTCCACCACCACTGGCGCGGCCCCTCCTTCCACCTTCCCCGCCTCCCTTCACTAGGTGCCCGAGATGCCCCAGCAGAGGGCGGCAGAGGAGAGGTTTCCCGCCTGCCAGGAGGAGTGCACAGCGCCAGGCACTTCTCCACGCCAGCAGCAGCAGCAGCAGCAGTCCGTCGTGTCGGTCAATCAGTAGCCGAGCAGCGCGTGGTGTTGCAGGCCGGTGCTCCCAGAATTAAGGCTTTCGTGTGGCAGGACTGGCCCACGCAAGGCGATGGCCGTCTGCTTCCACATTTTACGGCCACGTGGCCCCCATACTCACGGTCCGCCACCAAATTTGGAAGACTCGACGAAGGGAGTCGCTCCAAACAAAATATCGCTGGCCGATATCGCGAGACAGTTATTCGGCAACAATGAGATAGATGTTTGGGATTTCCAAGTTTTCTCCGCACGCGGCCGCAGACTTGCAGAATGCTTCGTTGCTCAAACTGGTGACAAATGTGGGAAATCAGTCAGAGGCTCCACTTGATAACTTTCGCACGCACGGCTGCTATGGTGGCGAGCACTGCCTGCAGGCCGCTGGCCCCCGCGCCACGGAGACACCAGGAAGTACTCGCTCCTCATGCCTGCATTTGCATATCTCGCCTGACGCCCACGCACTCTGCCTTCACGCGCAGGGGTTTCGTGGAGAGCACGTGGCCGGCGCTTGAAGGCTTCAGTGCGGGTGTTGGAGGCCCAAAGGAGAGGGCCAAATGCTGGAGATAGAGAATGAGGGAGGAAGCGTCCGGGGAGGGTGCCCCCCCCCCCTCCCTAACAAGCGGCCACCCACCACGCGCTTTCATTTGCTCTTAATCTCGTCAACAATCCATCACACGCCGGGGTGTATACTGGGTTAAATAACAGCCCTGCATCCATCATTTCTGCTTTCTACTCCGGAGCCACGAGCCGTAAACATGTCAACAAAATGCTTCCTCCGCCGAAGGACCGGGACTCGGGTCGTCGTTTACGAATTCACCGTCGGCATTCCTCCTCCGGACGCCTGCATGCTAACGACCTGCGCCTCCCGACCAGATACGACGTGTCTCAGTCATGATGGTGACTTCATCGCCGAAAGCATAACTAATATCCAAGATGGCCATCTAACATATTTACTCGAATACACGCACCCAGGCGGCAGTTTAAAGAGCGAGTTCGAGACCTGAGGCCCCGCCCATTCCTAACTGATCCGTTGTTTGTAACTGCAGCTGTACGCACAAACCCCGCCCACCTACTCCCGCCGGCGCCCGCCCCGCCTACCCTTCGCTGCCCAATGGCACACCAGCTACCACGTGCAGGAGGTGCCTTCGAACAACCACGCCGCTGCACACACCTGGCCACTTGGCCAACACCCAAGCCAATCGCTACACCGCAAGGGCCTCGCAGAGCTCTGGGGATTTCCACTCTCGAGGGGGTTACCTACCCAGGGTGAAACGCGTTTGCGCCGCCCAGGAAGCCCAGCTGACTGAGGCCTATGGATCTTTAGGAGGGGGGGGGGGCGCCAAAGCTCGAATCTTTCATTGCCCGGCGGTCAAGGAACTCGCAATGAAATGCAATAGGGAAGATGTTGATGCAAACTTTTGGCCCAAGAATGAGAACCAATGTTGGCGATAATAGGCCTATAACATGAGGCCATATGGTACAGAACTTACTATCACAGTTTATGGTCTTACAGAGTCATGTCATCGACACATCCCTTAACTCCTCTTATACAGTTCATATGACCAATTTAACACGATATCTACATGATGAAGTTACCAACATTCAGGGCTCCAAGCAGGACTCTAGACTGAGAAACGTGTACATAGACTGACTGGTCTCTAATAATTCCTTCAAAGCGAAGTTCCCTGCAGATAAGCCCTTATATTACCTACTTTTACGTCTCAAAATATTCTTTAATGGATATTACTACCGAAACCCACACTCAATGCCATATGTAAGTGATAACTGGCTATTAAAGCTTTCAGCGGAGAGGCCCAGTTATCTTCCGAAATATAAATGCAAGATTAATCACAGCGTTCTATCAATGAAAGGAAAAGAGGAAAATAAAACTTGTAAGGGGAAGGTGAATCAAAGAGCGCCCTCCCTTCCCACTCCGATCGCGCCTGCGCCGTGTGAGGGAGGACTTTCCCCGAACGCCACTTTCTAAAAATAGTGGAAGTACTATTAAAACGAAAGAAACGACCCGGAGACACATATATGAACAGG
>NC_091574.1:25503234-25505734 GCF_042767895.1 Penaeus vannamei | reverse complement strand
TGCGCTTCTGCTGATCGACTCTTTATCTTCCCTACTTGTCTCCCATCATCTCAGCTCCTTCTGCAGTATCCCATCAACTCAGCTACATCATCACCTCTTATCAACTCTGCTGCCTCTGCTCGTATCTTATCAACTCTACTATTCTGTGTATCACTTCCCCGCCCTCCCAGAGAGCCTCCTCCGCCGCGACCTCCGCTACCGCTCCTTCCAAAGACTCTTACCTTTACCCTTTGGAGTGGCCGCCGCCTGCCAGCTGACCTCTCTGACCCACCGCTCTCCCTCACCACAAACTATCCTCATCACACCCTACCACATCACAAGCACCCTTCTTACACCCTCAGCAGAGCAGCCTCACACCCTGTCCCCTCAGGAGTCCCGCACCTCACCTCCCTCCGCCTCCCCGCGACGTCTAAAGGCACCACACGCAACGTATCGACAGATCTCCACACTAGATAATCTTACCCATTCGCCATCTCTTTCGGAAACGCTTGCGTGTCTGGTCGACCATTAGAGCTCCTCAAATGGGCGGTCTTCCTTCCGCCCGTGATCCCCGTTCGCGTCTTAACGTCTTTAGTAATAACAGTTTAGTATCTGGCATTCAAGTACTTACATGCTTGAACACGCGCACACGTGTACGGACTTCCGCACCCTCCACTTAACGATTGCATTTCCACCAGCAGTAGGATTTGTTTCAGCAATTTCCTTGCCATTCCCACCATTTTCTTTCATAATCCTTAACCAACATATTCCCTTAATTTTTTTTTTTCATTCAACCCAGCTCTCAGCACCATTCTTTGGCTCCTTTCTATCTCCTAAACTCTAATTCTACCACATACATTCCGCTCCTTATTCTTCCACCTATCTTTACCATTCCTGTTCCAATTCTCTTCTCCGGATTGTTCCTCTTCCTGCCTCCTTCCCACTGCTCACTCACTCACTCACTCACTCACTCACTCACTCACTCACTCTCTCTCCCTCTCTCCCTAGCTCCTTTCCATCACGGCTCACCCACGTGTATTCGCTCAAGGGGGGCTCGTGGACAGGTTCACAATCCTTCATCCGGGGGTTCAACGCCCAAAGGTTATTTACTCCCTTTAACATCTTTTCTCCTCCTTCTTAAGGCTTCGGTCATCCTGCTTTCCCTTCTTCATTGCTCTTCCATCCGACCCCTTCCCTTCTGCTAACTCTTCCTCCGTCCTCCTTTCTACAAAGACTCTTCCCGTCTCTCTTTCGTCCATCTCTCCGTTTCCTTCCCGATTCCTCCTCTTTCTTCCTCCATCTTTCCTCAATGTTCCGACCCCATGAAAAGAAATACGGGCATGACCAGGAAGGGGCGATGTCAGCGGTTTCGCCCCGTAAAGACTCGCAAGAGCTTCTTTTCAGCCTTCCCCCTTCGACCACCCCCGCCCGGCGCTGGACACGAGTGGCGGGAGTGGGAGGAGGGGAGGAAGGTGGGAAGGGGGAGAAGGGGGAGAAGGAGGGAAGGGGGAGGGAAGGGAGCTTTCACCTACGCTACAGAATACAGGTTCTTCGAAACCCCACACCCCATCTCTTTGGAGTCGCCATGCTCTATTGTGCTTCACCATATCTCTCACGCCCCCCTCCCCGTCTCTCGCCCCTCTTCTCAATCGCTATCTCCTATTCACGCTTAAAGGTGGAAGAGAGAATAGAAGAAAAACGAAAACGTATCAATAAAAGCAAAGCCAGATGGTTTTGTCGTTCTATACAGCGGTCCCCACATCTGACTCTCCCTCCCCCTCCCCCTTCTCCCCCCCCTCTCCTCGTACGTCTCAGGAGCCGCCAGTTGTCTTTCTCGACTATTTTCCGATGATCACCGGTCTATCGACGCCTGATGAGGCTTCGCAGCCGATAATCTACATATTCCTAACCTTGAAAAGTCGAAGCCGCCTGAGCACCGAACTCTCCTGCAGAATAACGGCGTTTCGGGCCGGAGTATTCGCACTGAATAAATCCGGATGCGGGCGGCGGCGGCGGCGGGGATTTCAACGCCTCCTCGGCAGTGATCCACCGAGGCGGGGAGGCGCTTCCCAGACCCCTTAATTCGAAGATCCACCACGAGGAGTGCTTGACAGCGCAATCAAACCAACCACCATGAGCCACCCATGCCCGCCGCAGCCCTTCCCCAACCCCACCATACCCAGCGCCCAACGGCCTTCCAGCCACCAAAGAACTACACACGAAAGGAATTCCGAGAAAGGTCTACGAAGCGCCCAGAAGTCCAGTCCATGAAGAGAAACTTTGTGGCCAAAGGGTCAAAATATAGGTTAAAGTGTAGACAAAAAAATGTGGCCAAGAAAGGTGAAATCAGGTCAAAGTGTGTGTCTATGTCCACACCCAGGCGGTCTGGCCACAGCGCGGGCAGACACGAATAAAAGGATGTTAAGCGTGGGGTCCTTGGATGTTTATATGCGTTTAAGTATGCGCATATAATTAACAAAAAATATTTTCGAGTTATTCTGACAAATGAAACACCAGCAGC
>NC_091574.1:25493234-25498234 GCF_042767895.1 Penaeus vannamei | reverse complement strand
ACACACTCACACTCACACACAACGTAGACACACAATCACTAACATAACACACACACACACACACACACACACACACACACTCACACACTTCTTCCTCTCTGTCCCACACACAAAGAAAGCAGCATTAAATTCCCTTGCCCGCCATCGTTTAAGCGTACTCGGTGCTATTTAATTCTCCAATTTCTAATCGCACGAACCAAAAAAAAAAAACAAAAAAAAAAAAAAAAAAAAAAAAAAAAAAAATCCAAAAATAAAAGTTTAAGAAACTTCACCCCGACATTTATCCAAACGTTAATCTTTTAAAGTTTTAAAACCAACCCGTTTCAAAATTTTGTTATTATATTAAACCAGTTTTTTTTCTTGTATTGCAATCAAATGGCACACTTATAGATGGGTTGCAAAGCCTTTGCACAAATCATGGACGTGTCGAAGCACATTATCTAAACATCATTTCTTTTGTTTTAATGGCATGTTCATTTCATCTAATTTATTAGTGCATCCACTTGGTCTTACTTTATTTGAAGGTGTATTTACTTTTGATTTACGGACGGTTTCATTTCTAAGGAATTATTTGGTCAATATCACATCTTCGCTCATTTCACTCGCATTTTCCCTTTTCTTTTAATTATATTTACTGACGGACTTTCCCAATATTATAACTTTACCTTTATATTACTGTTTTTCGATTGCCTTTCATCAATCTATATATCAGAATTTGTTATTTTTTTGTGAGCGCGTGAACGTATGAGCTTTGAAGTGATCGTAAAAACGAAGTAGGAGTAGGAATAAAAGAAGAGGAGTGAGGAAGAGCAGAAGAGTCAGGGCTCTGGCATCAGCTGAAGAAACGTTCGAATCGACCACACGACAAAGGCAACATCAAAATAAACGCGAGGGAGGGGAATCCATGCAAAAACCGCGATGGAAGCCGCAATCAATCGGAGCCTGACTGACAGGGCTGTGAGTCACCTTTCAGAATATCTCGCCCGCGACCCTCTCCAAAGGCAAGGGGACGGGCGTACTCTCTGCTTTCGCGGCGGTCTCTTTTCTCTTTTGTCTCTGTCCTCTTTTGTCTCTATCTGCCTCTGTCTTCTTTTGTCTCTATCTGCCTCTGTCCTCCTTTATCTCTGTCCTCTTTTATCTGTATCTCTCGGCCTCTGTCCTCTTTTATCTCTATCTCTTGTCTCTGTTTTCTTCTGTCTCTGTCCTCTTTTATCTCTGCCTCTGTCTCTTTCCTCTTTTGTCCCCATCTCTCTCCCTTTTTCTCTCTCCTACATCTCCCTATCTTATCATTTCCACCTCCGCTTCTCCCCCTTCCCTCCCTCACTGCAAACGCTCTCCCTTGCCCCTACCTTCTCCCCCATCCCCCCTTCGCCCCCCAACCCCAATGACCCCGGGGGAGAAGTCAACTAGACAGGCAATGGGGATTCCAAGGCAGGATGCAACCCAGCCGCCATCCCCTCCCCTGCCCCTCCCCCCCTTCTCCTCCCTCCCCATCCCACGTGACTTCCAGACCCCCAATTACACGGCCTAAGGATAGCCCGGTGTACGCAATCCGCTAATGAGCGCCGCCTCGATCGTCAACAAGCGAAATTATGTTGTGTAAATTCTGCGACCGCACCTCCCCGCCCGGGCACGGAAAATCCGAGCGGGAATTTATCCCTTGGGTGAAGAGCAGGCGAGGGAGGACGGCGGGAGGCGAGGTTGGGGGTGAGGGAGGACGGCGGGAGGCGAGGTTGGGGGTCATGAAGGCGAGCGAGAGGGAGGGGGTCGGGTGAGGGTGATCAGGACGGAGAGGACGAGAGTACGCTGAAGGCGAAGGCGTTGGTGAGGGGAGCGGAGAGGACGAGTAAGAGCGAGGACGAGGGAGCGGGAATGGGAATGGAAACAGGAACGAGTATGGCAACGGTCTCTTTCTCTCTCTCCCCCTTCCTCTCCCTCTCCCTCTCTCCCCCTCCCCCTTCCTCTCCCTCTCACCCTCCCCTTCCTCTCTCTCTTTCCCCCTCCCCTTAC
The DNA here is from genome assembly GCF_042767895.1 of Penaeus vannamei. Taxonomy (NCBI): domain Eukaryota; kingdom Metazoa; phylum Arthropoda; class Malacostraca; order Decapoda; family Penaeidae; genus Penaeus; species Penaeus vannamei. The sequence goes on along the minus strand of NC_091574.1, from coordinate 25,496,224 downwards.
TTCTCTCCCCTCTCTTCTCCCTCCTTCTGACTTCCTCCCTCCCTCCTCTCACTCTCCTCTCTTCCTCTCCTCTATCCCCCCTCCCCTTTCCTCCCTCTCTCCCCCTCCCTATCTCTCCCTATCTCCCTGCCCTTCTCCCTGTCTCCCACTCAGGAATTTAACAGAACAATATAGACGCCCAACAAAAAGTGACGACGAAGGGCTCCCAGGCGAAGGAAAGTAGCGGAGGGAAAAATGCAAACCTCGCAATCCGGAAGGAGAGAGCAGGAGGCAGGGAGGATGGAGGAGCCAAAGGAGGCGCTGGATGAGGGTCAGGGGGGGGGGGGAGAGAGAGAGAGAGAAAGAGAGAGAGAGAGAGAGAGAGAGAGAGGAGAGAGAGAGAGAGAGGAGAGAGAGAGAGAGAGAGAGAGAGAGAGAGAGAGGAGAGAGAGAGGAGAGAGAGAGGAGAGAGAGAGAGAGAGAGAGAGAGAGAGAGAGAGAGAGAGAGAGAGAGAGAGAGAGAGAGAGAGAGAGAGAGAGAGAGAGAGAGAGAGAGAGAGAGAGAGGGGGGGGGGAAGGGGGGGGGTGGCACAGGGTCTTCTTGCAAACGATACAAGGGGAGAAGGGGGGGGACGTAGATGTGACAAAGATTTGGAAGTTATGACTTAATGACCAATATTATCTTCACTTACCATCGCTATTAATACCATCGCAGCCATTATAAACGCCATCGTGAATAACTGTTCTTCTCGTTATGAACTAAAATTAAACTAATGGCAAAACAATTCCTAACCTAAGCCGAGAGATGTGAAATGAACAGCTTTGTTATAGCAAGGTTCTACCTCATCAATCCTGGCTACACCCTCTTCCTCCCATTCTATGTCTGTGTCTGTCTGTCCTTCCATTACTTCACCCCATCCTTTCTCCTCCCTCCCTATGTGTATTTGTGTTTTTGTGTGAGTGGGGGGTGTCTGCAGGTTTTCCTCTACCTTCCTTCTCCCCCTTCCACCCTTTTCCTCCCTCTGTGTGTGTGTGTGTGTGGGAAGGGGTTTGTCCGTCCGTCCGTCCGTCTGTCCGTCTATCCGTCTGTCTTTCTCAAAGTGTACTCAAATAAGTTGAAACGAAGACAACAATGCATAAAAAAGAGACGATTAACCAAAAACCTAACTCACCCAGGCCCGTCGGCAGCAGGACCAAAGGGATTCCGAGGGACCGCTAAGCCACATACCTGTCGGAAAGAAAATGACATGTGATTAACCGTCGACAGTAAGATCACCTGACTGTGGCGACAGGTGCCCGGCCTCTACAATTGTTGCGCTACGGTTACGTCATGCGCATGGAGAGAGAGAGGGGGGGGGGAGAGAGAGAGGGGGAGAGAGGGAGGGAGAGAGAGGGAGGGAGAGAGAGAGGAGGGGAGGGAGAGAGAGAGAGAGGAGGGAAGATAGAGAGGGCAGGGAGGGAGGAGGGAGAGGGAGGGAGGAGGAGGGAGGGAGGGAGGGAGGGAGAGAGAGAGAGAGAGAGAGAGAGAGAGAGAGAGAGAGAGAGAGAGAGAGAGAGAGAGAGAGAGAGAGAGACAAACGAGAGACAAAGCGAGAGAGACAGAGACAGAGAGAGAGGGGGAGAGAGAGGGGGAGAGAGAGGGAGGGTGGGGAGGGTGGGGGGAGGGAGGATAGAGAGAAATGGGAGAGGAGAGAGAGAGAGAGAGAGAAAACGAGAGGAGAGGGAGGGAGAGAAAAAGAGAGAGGGAAGAGGAGGGGAGAGAAAGAAGGAGGAGAGGGAGCAAAGAGAAACAAAGAGGAGAGACCGACAAACAGACAGAAAGGAGAGAATGAGAGGAGAGACAGACATACAGACACACACACACACACACACACACAGAGAGAGAGAGAGAGAGAGAGAGAGAGAGAGAGAGAGAGAGAGAGAGAGAGAGAGAGAGAGAGAGAGAGAGAGAGAGAGAGAAGAGAGGAAAGGAGAGGAGAGAGATCTGGTTAGAAGAACAATAAAATCAAGAAAACGACCTGATATCATGTTGCATCAACAGAGTCATTATTTTTCTCCTAAAATGACAACCCACATTTAACTATTAAACTGGCGGCAGTATCTTGCTGTAAAAGAAACTTAAAAGGTTACACAAACCAAAATGGCCTGTAACATAATATATAATACAGAGAAAAAATGAATGGATTAATCAATCAATGAGAAAGAGAGAGAGAGAGAGAGAGAGAGAGAGAGAGAGAGAGAGAGAGAGAGAGAGAGAGAGAGAGAGAGAGAGAGAGAGAGAGAGAGAGAGAGAGAGAAAGAGGAGTGACATAAAGAGAGAGACAGGGGAGTGACATAAAGAGAGAGAAAGGGGAGTGACATAAAGAGAGAGAGAGAGAGGATTGACAAAAAGAGAAAGGGAGAAAGGAAGTGGGAAGAGAAAGGGGAAACGAAGAGAAAGAGATAAGAGTGGAGAGAGAGGAACGACGAAAGAGTAAGGAGAGTAAGGAAAGGAGTAGGATGTTGGATGAGAGGAGAGAACGTCTTGCGGAGATCTAGAGGAGGAGAGAGCGCGGACGAGGCGGGCGCTGGTCCGCGGGGGAACGGCGAGGCCGCCTGGCATGACGCGCAATTAGTGAATCAAATCGCCTCCCGCGCGCACGTCGCCGAAGGGAGGCGGCGGCGGCCGGACCGCTCTTCGGCGTCGCTCGAAGGAAAAGTAGAAAACAAAAGAGGCAAAGAAGCTCAGATGAATAGTCTTCCCGAAGGGGGAGACCCGGGGGAGGGGGGTAATAAAAACAGGGTCTGGGCACGTGCGCCAGGCGGGCACGAACGCTCCCACGTGCCTCACGTTCCACCAGGGTCCAGCGCCTCCGCGGCCGACGCCATTAGCACTTATCGCCTGCCAATCCGCCTATCTGCCTAGCAAATCCCCCGGCGCAGCCACGCGCAGCACTCCAGCCTGGCCCAATAGCTGTTCCATCTCTCATTCTCCATGGCCATCATATTAGCTATTTATCTGACATTTTCCC
>NC_091574.1:25470734-25480734 GCF_042767895.1 Penaeus vannamei | reverse complement strand
ACACTGGAAGAGAAAGAGAGAGGCAGACACTGGAAGAGAAAGAGAGAGGCAGACACAGGAAGAGAAAGAGAGAGGCAGACACTGGAAGAGAAAGAGAGAGGCAGACACTGGAAGAGAAAGAGAGAGGCAGACACTGGAAGAGAAAGAGAGAGGCAGACACTGGAAGAGAAAGAGAGGCAGACACTGGAAGAGAAAGAGAGAGGCAGACACTGGAAGAGAAAGAGAGAGGCAGACACTGGAAGAGAAAGAGAGAGGCAGACACTGGAAGAGAAAGAGAGAGGCAGACACTGGAAGAGAAAGAGAGAGGCAGACACAGGAAGAGAAAGAGAGAGGCAGACACTGGAAGAGAAAGAGAGAGGCAGACACAGGAAGAGAAAGACGGAGGCAGACACTGGAAGAGAAAGACGGAGGCAGACACTGGAAGAGAAAGACGGAGGCAGACACAGGAAGAGAAAGAGAGAGGCAGACACTGGAAGAGAAAGGCGGAGGCAGACACAGGAAGAGAAAGAGAGAGGCAGACACTGGTCAAATGACCCTCGGCCCGCGAAATTGAACTCCCGCCGTTCCGACCGGTCGCTCGTGGGCCCTGCCGGTGTTGTAATAAAATATCATTCTACTGCTTCTTATAATTGCCGTTCTTCCAAGTAGATGTATTCCGCTGTTCTCCTCCCTATGCCCAGGGTCTTTTTCTAACGGTCCTCATGCTCTTTCCTCTACTTCATTCAATATTCTTCTTCCATTTTTTCTCTTTCTCATCTTCTTCTATTCCATGTCCTCTCCAACTGCTTCTTCTTCCTCTTTCTTTCTTTCTTCTCTTCTTCTATTCCATGTCCTCTCTAATTGCTTCTTCTTCCTCTTTATCTCTTCTTCTATTCCATGTCCTCTCCAACTACTTTCCTCTCCAACTACTTCTTCCTCTTTTTCTTTCTCCACTTCTTCTATTCCATGTCCTCTACAACTGCTTCTTCTTCCTCTTTCTCCTCCTATTCTATTTCATGTCCTCCCCATCTGTTGCTTCTTCCTCTTTTTCTCTTTCTCCTCTTCTTCTATTCCATGTCCTCTCCAACTGCTTCTTCTTCCCCTTTTCCTCTTTCTCCTCTTCTATTCCATGTCCTCTCCAACTGCTTCTTCTTCCTCTTTTCCTCTTTCTCCTCTTCTTCTATTCCATGTCCTCTCCAACTGCTTCTTTTTCCTCTTTTCCCCTTTCTCCTCTTCTTCTATTCCATGTCCTCTCCAACTGCTTCTTCTTCCTCTTTCTCCTCTTCTTCTATTCCATGTCCTCTCCAACTGCTTCTTCCTTTTTTCCCCTTTCTCCTCTTCTTCTATTCCATGTCCTCTCCAACTACTTCTTCTTCCTTCTCCTCCTATTCTATTTTACCTCTCGCATCTGCTTCTTCTCTCCTCTTTTTCTCTCTTTCTCCACTTCTTCTATTCCATGTCCTCTACAACTGCTTCCTTCTTCCTTCCTCTTTCTCCTCCTATTCTATTTCATGTCCTCCCCATCTGCACAATCAAGCTTCTTCCTCTCTTTTTCCTCTTTCCTCCTCTTCTTCTATTCCATGGCCTCTCCACCTGCTTCTTCTTCCCCTTTTCCTCTTTCTCCTCTTCTTCTATTCCATGTCCTCTCCAACTGCTTCTTCTTCCTCTTTTCCTCTTTCTCCTCTTCTTCTATTCCATGTCCTCTCCAACTGCTTCTTCTTCCTCTTTTCCTCTTTCTCCTCTTCTTCTATTCCATGTCCTCTCCAATTGCTTCTTCTTCCTCTTTTTCTGTTTCTCCATGTCCTCTCCAACTCGCGGACACCGTGCCTTGTGCAAACCTCGGGCACATTTTATCACCTCTTTCGCAGCGGCGGCGACTGGCCATCCACTTACGCAGCCACTTAGCATAACCGCTCCATTATTCCCTTCCAGCTACCAATCCATTACGAATATCATCTGTATTCATAAAAAAGGCATTACTCACTCATTTTTACTCTCTCTCTATCTATCTCCCCCCTCCCTCTCTCTCTATCTCTCCATCTCCCTCTATCTCCACCTCTCCTTCTCTCTCTCCCTCTCCTTCTCTCTCCCCCTCTCCCTGTCCTTCTCTCTTCCCCTCTCCCTTCCTTCTCTCTCCCCCTCTCCCTCTATCTCTCCCTCTCTCTCTCTCTCTCTCTCTCTATCTCTCCCTCTCCCTCTCCCTTTCACGCTATCTCTCCCTTTCTCTCTATCTCTCCCCCTCTCTCTGTCTCTCCCTCTCCCTCTCTCTCTATCTCTACCTCTCCCTTTATCTCCCCCTCTCTCTATCTCTCCCTCACCCTCTCCCTCTTCCTCCCTCTCTCCCCATCTCTCTTACAAACTCAGATACTCATTCATTCTCTCCCTCACACACTCCCCAAAAGAAAAAACGCCTAACACTTCTATCTGTCCATCTGAGGAGCGATAACAACATCACCTGATCTGAGATACTGACAACCTATGCGATGACAATGTTTATCCGATTATGGCAGACCAACCGCTCGTTTTTTTAGGCTTTCATGAAGGCGCCCATAGCAACGTGGTATTAAGCGAAGGAGCAAGTGCCATTGCAAGAAGTACCTACGACTCTTACATCTTGCCGCTGCACGATGCATGAGCCTCGCCATGCACGCACCCACTCGCCCTAGCTCATCCCCACCCACCCACTCCTCCTAGCCCCTCGCCCACCCACCCATTCACTACCTTGGCCCCTTCCCCACCCACACACTCCCTCTGGCCTTCCCCCACCCACTCCCTCCAGCCCCTCCTCATCCACCCACCCACCTACTCCCTCCTCCTCCTTCAGCCCCTCCTTATCCGCCCACCCACCCAACTCCTCCACCAGCCCCACTGCCCTCCCACCCATTCTCACACCCACCCACTCCCTCCAGCCCCTCCCACTCCACTTCCCTCCAGCCCTCCTCACCTCACTCCTCCAGCCTCCCACCCCACCTCTCAGCCCTCCCCACCCACTCCCTCTGTCTCTCCTCTCACCCACTCCCTCTCCGCCTTCCACCCACTCCCTCCAGCCCCTCCCCACCCACTCCCCCACAGCCCCCGCCCCCCCTCCCCCTTTTCCCACCCGCTGCCACAAAAAGCGAAACCGGAGGCGATGCACAAATTCCAGCAATGCACCAGGACGACATCCTTTTTCTTCTTCCGTCTTCCTCTCCGCTTTTTCTTTCTTTCTTTCTTTCTTTTTTAAAGCAATCGCGAAGCATAAAAGAGATTCCCTAATTAATGGCCAGAATCTCTCTCTCTCTCTCTCTCTCTCTCTCTCTCTCTCTCTCTCTCTCTCTCTCTCTCTCTCTCTCTCTCTCTCTCTCTCTCTCTCTCTCTCTCTCTCTCTCTCTCTCTCTCATGTGACCATAATTGCAGCCAGTAATTTCCCACGAAACAATAATTATGTGACGTGAATCACAGCGGCCGAGTTATGTGACGTAATCAAGCCACCGGCAGCCGTAATGACCCTTAGAATAAGAGCCACTTCCGTGACGGCCGGGAATCCCAGCTGCAAATAAATGTTTCGACGAAATAGGGAAGAGGATGATGGGGAAGGGGGAGGAGGAGGAGGAGGAGGAGGAGGAGGAGGAGGAGGAGGAGGAGGAGGAGGGCGAGAGTGGAGGGAGGGAGGAGAGGAGGAGGAGGAGGGAGGAGGAGGAGGAGGAGGAGGAGGAGGAGGAAGGAGGAGGAGGAGGAGGAGGAGGAGGAGGAGGAGGAGGAGGAGGAGGAGGAGGGCGACGGGGAGGGAAGAGGAGGAGAAGGAGGAGGAGGAGAAGGAGAAGAAAAAGAAGAAGAAGGAAGAGGAGGCTAAGGATAAGGAGAAGAAGGAGGAGGAAGAGGAAGAAGACGAAGAAAAGCAGACGACGGGAGGGGTGGCGCCCCCTCCCTTCCTTCCTTATCAACGTCTCTTTAATGACCGCTCTTCATGCTCACTCCCCTTAATTATCTTTCAGGACATTCTCTTCAGTGGCCATTTTTGGTATTATTCTATCTTTGGCATCTTTCTCGCCGGCGTTCCTGTAATCATTTCCTAAGAATGTTAATTTTTCCTAATTCTATAATTATCTTACAGGATGTATAATTTTCCTTCGCGGGAAAACCTAAAACTCTTTCACTTACCTTCTAGGATGTAGTTTTCGATATCGTGGCTATTTTTTTCAGCCATTTCTTTGCTTCTAACATGTTACGGATGCGTTCCTTCCTCTTATGCTCCCCTTCCGTTCCTTCCTCTTCCCTCTATTCCCCGTTTCTTCTTCAGTTCCTCCGCATTTATCACGGAACTGTTTTCCCTCTCAAGGACACCATCAATTCCTTTAATGACCCTTAAAAATCATCCCTGCATTATGGTATAAATGTACTTACAGTCCCGTGGTATTATCTCGATAGAAGAAAGGAAGGGAAAGAGAAAGAAAAAAAAAATCAAAACCTTCCGATGTCCTCATGATATGCTCTTTAGAGGCAATAACTTCCCAGCTGTTTTTCTTGTCTTCATCATTTTCTATTTTCAGAAGTTCATTTTTATGCTCATCGTACAAATAAACTTCTTGCGTTCGCTGCAATAACCCCAACAGGCTTATTACAGTATCAATTTTCTCCCCAACGGATGAAACTATATGCGTATATTTCAGTGTCCAGCTCCTTTTATCCTGTTACCAATGACCTAGTGTGACCCAGTTACTAATATCTATTGTCAATCCCCTGTAAACTGATATTTCAATCGATTCTTCGCTTCTGGAACCTTCGAGATCCGCTGTAAGAATGCTGTCTGTTTATCTGTCTGTCTTACTATTACTGTACTATATCTTGTCTCCCTGTATCTCTCTGTTCCATATCCTTTGCTCTCTTTTTAAGAATAAACATGAAAACTCAATGGCGTCTTTCTCTTCCTTATCTACAACTTTCTTATCATATATTCTTGTCCTCAACCCCCCCCCCCCTCGTCTCTCCCCAAGCCAAAAAGGAGATAAATAAAGGAGAAACGTCACGGGACCCTGAATCAGCGCCGCCAACGCACAACCACTTCCTTCCCGGTGCCGAGGATGCAACCCCCTTCCCCCTCCCCTTCCCCCAGTAAGCACCGCATATTACAATCCACGCTCAAAATACCCTTCCATTTTTTTCTCTCTATCTCGTTCTCTAATACTGTTCTTCTGGCCGCATTTTTACTGTGGACTATCTCTCCTTTCTAACTTCGTATTTTCCACATTTTCCTTTCTCTCGTCTGCTCCTCCTCCCCTTAAGTATCCCCTTATTACCCTAAACTAACTGTTCCTCCAATTTCGTATTCCTCCTCCTCCTCCTCCTCCACCTTCGCTTCCTCTCCCCCTTTCTCTCTCCTTTTCCCTCCACCCATACCTTCCTTCCCTGCACCGCACCCAACCCCCTTCCTTCTTTAACATCAATCACCACCGCTAGAATATAATATCCAGCATTACCTTCATGCACTTTTTCCCCGGCGTTGCTAATGAGACGCCCGCAGCCCCAATCAATTTGTAAATCACGCTGAGGCACACGCGAGGTTCAAAGGCGCAAAGGCGAGAGTGCAGCATGCCCGGCCAGCCGCTTTTTGACCTCGCATGGCAGGTCCGCGAGAAGCCAGTTCCTCATCCCCTCTCGAGGCGGCGCGGAGAAACGCACGGGCGATCCTTAAGCATATACGATCTGTCAGAAAAGGAAACTGGCGGTCTTGCCCTGAACAGGTTGAAGGATCGTTGGCCAGGCGATGAAGAAATTAAAACAAAAGAGAAGGCATGTGCATAAAATTACCTTGCCATTCACTAACTTACTGCAAACCCGTCTCGTCTTATCAACCCACCTACCTGAAATTATGTTTAACACGAAAACATAAACACACACTTATAGCACATATATCATATATTATGTGTTATATACACGCATATCGTGTGTGTATGTGGTGAGGGGGGGTTGCAAGTGTGTGTGTGTGTGTGTGTGTGTGTGTGTGTGTGTGTGTGTGTGTGTGTGTGTGTGTGTGTGTGTGTGTGTGTGTGTGTGTGTGTGTGTGTGTGTGCGTGCGTGCGTGCGTGTGTGCGTGTGTGCGCGCGCGTGTGCAGTGTGTATATATATGTGTGGCAGATGGCGCGCGCTGCAGTGGCCTGAAAGAGTACATATCCATATATGAGAGCATGCGCACCTAAAGATATTCTGAGGCCAATTGCCTGAAACCTTTTTTGCAAAGGCAAATATATTCATATATTCCAAATGCATCCACATTTCCACATTAATGCAACACAGTTTCATGACCGTGGTGCATTAACGTGAAAATACCAATGCCTTGGTAATTGATGCAAGTATAAACTAACAAACACGTGATGAGCGCATTTCGGGCAATTGGCCAGCGAACACCGGTCGACACGCACGCCTCCGATACCAAGACAACTTGCACACCATAAAACTGCCCCTGCTCTGCCAGGTGATCCCAGGTAGCGAATGGTGAACGGCATTGCTTGACTATCTCACAGCATGAATTTTAAATATATCCACCGACAGACACGAATCCGCATGGCCCAGACCTAAAAAAGGGAGAAATGCAGCACCGCCCACACAAAGCACGTGCGCCCATGAATTATTAGCAAGATTTAACCGCCGAACTAAATCTGACCCAGATTCAGGCGAGAAATGGATAATATATATATATATATATATATATATATATATATATATATATATATATATATATATATATTATAAGCTCAAAGCAGATGGGTAATTACGTATAATTTTCACATATGACTATACCAGAATGAATCCAATGATTACGGTGCATCTCCGTGAATACATCGACGCCAACAAAACATTCAATAAACGCGTGTTAAATCCCTCTCTTTCATATATATAGAAATGAACACATACCTCGCATAAAGCCACACTCCCAGAGCATTACAATACAGAAATCATCATGCACAAATTAGGAAGAGAATATCATTTGGACGCGTCTCGACATCATTCAACCCTCCCGCCCCGCCCCCGCCCCCCTCCCCCCTCGCGCATGACGCTCATCCCCATCGCAAGTCAAACCGCGGATCCCGTGCATGATAATTCCCGAGGGCGAAGCGGCACAGCCTCTCATCCATCACGTTTAAATGGATGAACATCCGGTGGAGAACAAGATTTGGGAGTGGCATTCGAAAAAGCTCGAAGGGCGTCAAAAATCATGCAGAAAATGGGGGCTGAGATTGCCCGCCGCCCCTCCCTCCCCTCTACCCTCCACCCCCCCTTCTCTCCTTCCCAGGCTATCACGTGACAGACAATTTCAATACTTTGAAATTCAATGTAGATCTTCTGAATATTATTTCACATAACGGAACCTGCTGGTGGGAGAAGGAAATTGGAAGAGAGAAAGGGCGAGAGTGATAGATCAATAGACAGAGAACGAGAGAAAGAGGTTGGGGGAGAGGAGGGGGAAAGAGGGGAAGGATGAGAAAGAAAGAGAGAGACAAAGACGGGAAGGATGAGAAAGAAAGAGAGAGACAAAGACAGAGACGGAGAGAGAGAGAGAGAGAGAGAGAGAGAGAGAGAGAGAGAGAGAGAGAGAGAGAGAGAGAGAGAGAGAGAGAGAGAGAGAGAGAGAGAGAGAGAGAGAGGGGGAGAGGAGGGAGGAGGGAGAGGGAGAGGGAGAGAGAGAGTGAGAGAGAGAGGGAGAGTGAGAGAGACAGAGAGTCAAGAGAGAGAGAGAGAGAGAGAGAGAGAGAGAGAGAGAGAGAGAGAGAGAGAGAGAGAGAGAGAGAGAGAGAGAGAGAGAGAATGAGAGAGAGAGAGAGGGAGAGAAAGAGGGGGAGGGAAGAAAGAGGGAGGGAGGGAGGGAGGGAGGGAGGGAGGAGAGAGAGAGAGAGAGAGAGAGAGAGAGAGAGAGAGAGAGAGAGAGAGAGAGAGAGAGAGAGAGAGAGAGAGAGAGAGAGAGAGAGAGAGAGAGAGAGAGAGAGGGGGGGGGGGGGAGGGAGAGAGGGAAGGAGAGAGGAAGGAGAGAGGGAAGGAGAGAGGGAGAGAGAGAGAGAGAGAGAGAGAGAGAGAGAGAGAGAGAGAGAGAGAGAGAGAGAGAGAGAGAGAGAGAGAGAGAGAGAGAGAGAGAGAGAGAAGAGAGAAAGAGAGAAAGAGAGAGAGAGTGAGAGTGAGAAGTGAGTGAATGAGTGAGAGAGAAAGAAAAAAAAAGATAGAAACAGACAGACAGAGAGAGTGTGTGCATAAATCCACATATATAAAAATAGAATGCAAACTATAAAACTGCCCCTGCTGTGAGCGCTGAGCCCAGTTAGTGAATGTTGAATGGACTGCCTCACAAGTATTGCGAAATCATCATAAATTTTCAGCCTAACTACTGAACCGAGATCATTTGCTCTTTACAGGATAATGACACTCGAACCCCTTTTTCTTTTAGAAATTCCCGGAATACCGCGCGGGAGCACTGCGCACCTCAGAGAACCAAAAACATATATCTTTTTTCCCCATCTTTCCTTCTAAGTCTACCCCGTCTACATTTTTCCTTCTACCGGCTCTGCATTCTACCAACCCCCCCGCCTCCCTCCCCTCCGTAATTGCGGGTTCCCACCTATATCTGACACTGTAGCACCTGCTTCATTATAATATGGAGGAGGGCTCGTCGGCTTGCTTGGGTGTTTCCCCGCGGCCCAAAACCTGCCCGAACCTGTTACCTGTATATCAAGACCTGTATATTTTAGCTCATAAAGGATATTTATCTCGTCAGTTCCAATATGCGTATATCAGTCCACTTTCTTTCTCCGTATTTAAACAATGGTGTAGGAATATAGCGAAATATAGCAAGTAGTTTCAAGTAGTTTATTATCCTATCATGCCCGACGGCCAGACGCAAAACGTTAATAATTAAATACAAATAACAACTCTCTCTTATCTACCTCTTAAACCTGCCACAGAGAGGTGTTGGGCGGGGAGAGGGGGCGTTCAGGGAGAGGGAGAGGGAATGGAAGAGGGAGAGGAAAGTGGAGGGAGTGAGAAAAGAGAAAGAAGACAAGAAGGAAAAAGAGAGGAAGGGAGAATAATGGGTATCGGTGGAGATAAGGGGGGAGCAGGGCAAATGACTACTATACTACGGTCACACGGAACACACTCGTCCCGGCAAAACAAGGCCAGGCACCCTTTTCATGAAACTACTTACCCAACATGGAAGTGCATAAATAAAGTGTGCCGCAGGAAAACGCCCACGTACACCCTCTCTCCCTCCCTCCCTCTTTCCCCCCCAGGTACTCCTTCACCCCCCCCTTGACCCGTTCTCTTCCACCGAGAGGTAAATCCAGGTCGAGAACGGCAACAGAACTGACCCGAGAAATACCGAATATTCTGCGGCCATTACAAGAAAGTCATCCCTGAGACTTGGCGGATATGATAGGCACGCACGAGGCGCAAGGGAGAGAGGAGCCGAGGCTGGGAGGGAAAAGGACGGAGAGAGAGGAGAGAGGGACATAGGGGAAGACTGGAAGAGGTTGAGTGAGAGGAATAGGAAGAGAAAGAGGGAAAGGATAAGCGAGAGGGAGAGAGAGAGAGAGAATGAAAGAGAGAGGGAGAGAGAATGAAAGAAAGAGAGAGAGAGAGAGAGAATGAAAGAGGGAGGGAGTGAGGGAGAGGGAGAGGGAGAGGAGAGGGAGGGAGGGAGAGAGAGAAAGAGAAAAAGAAAAAGAAAGAGAAAGAGAGAGAGAGAGAGGGATAGATAGAGAGAGAGAGAGAGGAGAGACAGAGAGAGAGAGAGAGAGAGAGAGAGAGAGAGAGAGAGAGAGAGAGAGAGAGAGCGAGAAAGAGAGAGAGAGAGAGAGAGAGAGAGAGAGAAGGAAGGGGAGGGGCAACGACGCCGTTACTGAAATATTCGGAGAAAGCGTTTATTTATCGAGCCGCATGCCTGGCATGGCCTCCTCGCCAGAACATGTCCTGAAATAGGACACCGCCACAATCACACGCGAGGGCGGACCACCCAAGCATGCCAGGCAGAACGACCTTCGACCACGGACGACCCACC
>NC_091574.1:25458234-25465734 GCF_042767895.1 Penaeus vannamei | reverse complement strand
AAGACAAGATTAACAATACAAGACTATAAAAAGTTAAAAAAAGTATAAAAAAAAAAAAATCCAGGGGAAAAGTGTAAGCAAAAACCTGTTCACGCATTGTTTCTATTCCAACTTTCTGATCATATATCGTGTTTAGCGAGTGTTATTACTACATTAATCGCCATCATTGTTGAATGATCTAGTGTGTGACACGGAGCAGGCCCTGGGAGAGGACTGTGGGCAGGGTGGGGAGGCGGGCGCGGGTAGGAGGGGAGGCGGGTGGAGGTAGGAGGGGAGTGGGGAGGAGAAAGAGCAGGGGGAGGGGGAGGGGGAGGCAAAGGTGTAAGGGAGAACTTTAGGGTGTGGGCTATGGGACGGTGATGCGGGAGGGGGGGGGGGGGGCGTATAAGGGGCGAGGGAGAAGTAGACAGATTGGCAGCCAAGGGAGAGGGGGAGAAGGGAGAGAGGGGAAGGGAGAGAGGGGAGAAGGGAGAGAGGGGGAGAAGGGAGAGGAAGAGGGAGGGAGAGGGAGAGGGAGAGGAGAGAGGGAGAGGGAGAGGAGAGAGGGAGAGAGAGAGGGAGAGGGAGAGAGAGGAGGAGAGAGAGAGAGAGAGAGAGAGAGAGAGAGAGAGAGAGAGAGAGAGAGAGAGAGAGAGAGAGAGAGAGAGAGAGAGAGAGAGAGAAGGGAGAGGGAGGAAAAAGAAAGAAAGAAAGAAAGAGAGATAAAGACAGAGAGAGAGAGATAAAGAAAGATAAAGAAAGAGAAATATAGATAGAGAGAGAGAGAGGTAGCGAAGCTAGAATTAGAGAGCGGGCGATAGCGGTTGAGATAAGAGATTGAGAAGAGACAGCAGCCGCGGCAAGCCAAGAAGGGGCGGGGAGGGGAGGGGGGACAGGGTGGGTGAGTGAAGTCCCAGCCAAGCCAAACAGTTGAGATGTTTGTTCACGACTCTGCCTGGCCTTGTGAGAGCCACTCCTCTTCCTCATACCCAGCTTAAGGGATCCAGGACTTCCCCAACCCCCAATCCCCACAACGCGCCCGCACGCCCGCTTACACACACGCAGGAAAACACATCTAGCACCACGCCACGCAAACCCAGATTCGGATGGCCTTTCGCACGATGCACCCGTCGATCATGTCTGCGGCCTCGCCTTCCGCTAAGGGTCATCTGAGACAAACATCTACGAGGCGACGGTTAGGTAAAAAGGACAGAGGAGAGATAAGAGGATGGAAAGGGAGACAGAAGGAAAATATCCAGAGAGGACAAGAGCGAGCGAGCGAGCGAGACGAGAGAGAGAAAAAGAGAGAGAGAGAGAGAGAGAGAGAGAGAGAGAGAGAGAGAGAGAGAGAGAGAGAGAGAGAGAGAGAGAGAGAGAGAGAGAGAGAGAGAGAGAGAGAGAGAGAGAGAGGAGGCACGCAGAGAAACGACGACGTCCGAACCGAAATAGGAGACCCAAGAGCAAAATAAGGCACATTAAAGGTCCTTCAACACAACCGCCCTATCTCGCCGCCCCTTCCAAGCCCTCAATGTCGCCCTTTCTCGCCGTAATGTAAACAAACAGGACGTCCATCTCTTCCTATTCACTATGTATCCACCCTACCGCGCCTTTCTCTTCTTTCTCTTCTCTGCCTTTCATTTAATTTCAACTCGTCTTTTCCCAATTCTCCTTCTCCCCCACCCTCTCCCCTTACCGCGAGCAGCAGGTAACCATATCCGTCTAATACCTCAATATACCATACGCCCCGTAACCACGACCCTCTATCGAAGACTTCCGTAAAATCCTTCAAGACTGAATAACAAATAAAAAAAACAATAAAATAAATGAATAAAACAAATCCTGCCACTCATGTTAGGGCCGTCGCGCGCCATTTACCGCCGCTCCGCTAAACCAATAACAGGGTCCGATCGCAAAAAAAGAACACTCGCCGATAAAAATTGGAGTATAAATAAAACGAGGCAAAGTCGCACCGTAGACTTGTTTCCGCCGACATCGAACAGAAACCGAAAATGCTGCGATCTCAATTACGTCCGTCTCCCAGTTTTCGATTTTGCATCAAAGTATTTTCAATTTTACGAATATTTCACGGTGCTCCCCCTACTATTACAGGTTTTAGGCACTGGCTCCGGAGTATAAGAAATACTTCCTTCTCTCCTGCTGTACTTAAATCATCGTTTCACTGCAACTGAAACGGAGAAAAGGAGATCGGAAAAGTGGAGAGTAAATAAGGTGTAAATAAAAGGCAAGAAAGCGTAGCAAACGTAGAGATGTAAGAAGGAAAAGAGGAAAAGTTAAAAAGAAAAGAAGAAGGGGAGAGAGGTATGAGGATAAGGGCGTGAGGGTGGGGGGAATGGGGAAGGAAAGATGAGGAGTAGGAGGAGGGGGAGAAGAATGAAGGAGGCGGCTGGGGGGGAGGGGAGGAGAGGAAGAGGTGCTAGGCGAGAAGGTACTGGAGCTTTATAATGACGTCACGCAGCCTGGGCCAAGGTAAACACTAGCCGCCAAGACAAACAATGGCGAAGTCAGGCGGTAGCTGGAATGGTAGTGGGAGGGGGAAGGGGGAGAGGAGAGGGAGAACTGAGAGGGAAGGAGGTCGGGGGAAGGAGGGGATTGGGACGGGGGACTGGGGAAGGAGGGGAGAAGGGAGGCGAAGAATTAAGCCTCAATTGCCACCAACTTTTAATCCCCCTTTTCACCCCGACCCCTTACAGCAGATTTTCTCCAATTAAAAGGAGGAGAAAAGTCTGTATGAAAGCCGCTGTACTAACAAAAGCTATGCCACAAACGTTCCTTTTCAATACTTCCCGATGCTGTGGGACATCGCAACAATGCCTCCAGCAACAACACGATGGAAGAACTTAGGCCTACAAAACGCAGCGCGCTAAGCAAGCCCATTCTCCTTTCTCCTCCCCCCTCCCCTTCCCCGTCATCCCTCTCCCCATGCGACATTTTATTGTTGACGCATTTGACGTGTAGTACTATGACACAGGAAATAAAACAGACATAAATAAACAACGAATACAAATTCCGTAGGCATTCACTCGGACACATCCCGGACGAGGACTAAAATCAGTTTTCATGAAGGTGACGAGCCTGCTAAGCATGGCCGAGTGAACTTAGAACAAGAACTTAGAACTTGGGGCCGTGTGAGCTTAGAACAAGAACTTAGAACTTGGGGCCGTGTGAGCTTAGAAATAGAACTTAGAACTGAAACTTACATCTTAGAACTTATGGAATCGCATCTCGCCCATGATCCAGCGTGTGACAAGTAGACAGGTGACGGTCATATGGGCTGTGACAGGTGGACTTACCAAGTCATGCTTGCTCCGACAGCTGGGCGAGAGCTGGCATATGGTAGCAAGGCATGGTAGCTCGCCTCACGGCTAAGTGAAACGAATAAGTGACTAGTTAATTGGCTCTGTGACGCAAGAGGCAAAAAGACCTCGGAGCAGAAACCATCAATCAATGCGAAAGACTCCGCCAAAGCACCCAGAGAAACATTCCAAAGACCAGGCACATCAAAGTCAAATCAAAACACCGTTAACAAACTGGAATAACCGCGAAGGTGTAGCACACAGCCTCTAATGAATACTTTACTAAATAAACTCAATGTTATCATTATTAGCCACGCAAGGCTGCCCCGGCGCCTCCACACAACACAGCACGGATGAAAGGTTCTCCCGGCAAGGTTTTCTTCTTCCACGCTCGGCTGAAACGAACAAATTTTCTCATTTCTTTTTCAATTCATTTTATTTCAATTGTTTTTTTTTCGTTCTTTCTTTCTTTCTCCGCTCTCTTGACATGTTCGCTATATTTTTTTCGTTTTTCCTCTTTCTCTTTTTCTTCTTAAGACATAAAAAAGGGTTTTCTCCAATTAATATTATTTCATCTTTGGCCCCGGTGCTTCATCCGGTCAGGTACGCATGCATTCAAAATGAACCTTTGAAATTTCCCCCGACCTAAAAACAATTCTTAACGCATCGCTCGGAAGAATGTCTATAAACGGTATTCGGAAAAGGGTCGTTCTACGTTCAAGTAAGAGGACTCCGCATACCAAAGCCAGCAGTGAACAACATACTTCGCACAATTAACCGGTAAAAATGCTTCAGTTAAAGATAGAAACCCAAAGGCCGAGGACACGCACTCGCGTCCATCACAGGTCTCTCAAACTCCTCATAAGGAATTCTTCTTAAAGACTCGGACGGGTTGGATGACAATCCTAATATTTACGAGAGGCTGCGCTCGCCAGCGTATCTGCCACGGCGTACAGCCAACGACACGACCGCAAAAACGAGCGTCTGCTGCCCGAGTGCCCGCCGTGGCAGCGACGACACAGGCCCGTCACACACCATCGCGCCGTGGCATCGCGATCCCGGGAAAAGATACGTTTCCGCGACATTTCTAGTTACTACTCAGCATGAAGGTCTATGCAGACGTTCTAGAGGAGGCGATCCTGCGCTCGGTGATGTAGTTTTCGTAATAACTTCTTGTATATTTTCTAACATCTAGTCGTTCAAATATATCAATAAACCGTAAATTACACTATCTTTTCATACCATCCCTTCTCTTTCACATCGTTATCCTATGCCATACTAAATATCTAACAAAGTGGAGTAATGAGTGGCACTGACTCCAACAGGTCATATCGGTGCCAGTCAACCGAGTCATATCAGTTACATACGTCAACACTTTCCCCGCCCGACCAATAGACATTGAACCGGCCGCATGGAATGATTCGACGGCGATAGAAGCGGTGGCAACAAACTAGAATGTAGCTTCTAAAGAGCATGTACAGGTTCCCGCTTGACTGCACCTCTTGCAGGGAAATTGGCCTGGCTTGAGCCCGTGTACCGCAATAACGGGTCGCGAGAGGGTGGCGAAAATTTAGTATCAAATAAAAATCATCATAGATTCTGACGTGATATTTGTGTTAAGAAGAAAATGAGAATTTCCAAGGCCTCGACGCGCCAAGAATGCAAGGAGACCGGATACAGGGATGCCATTCCGCAAGGTGCAGGACTCGACCGGAAAATGTCATGGTAATACTGCAAAGGAAGACGACAAACATGAAACTAAAAGGGCCAAACGCAACCGTTTACAACGAGAATGATGTTCGTGATTCTAATAATGCATCAGACGACTATTAAATGTAATCGCTTATCTCCCTCTTCAATCACGCAGCAAAAAGTACCAGACACCAGAATATTAAACAGCGGAACGACACAGATTTGATATCAAATATATTAAACACTTTGTCTGCTCAGTGTTTGGCGGCGCTACCAGCGATATAAACTCGTCCTGTCTGGTGAGCAATTCATCAATTTGATTATGTTGCCATTAAAAAAAAGCTGACACAAACGACTCTTCAACGACCACCAAATCACAGGAACAACGACAACGCAAGAACATGCAGGTTGAAGAGACAGTCTTACTGATATTAAAATAAGAACGTATAAAGAAGAGAATCGGATACCACCCGTCTGCCTCGGAGCTCGCCCGCCGCCCCGGAGAGTATCATACGCAGGAACAGAAGCATGCGCCTAAAATTACGGCACCTAATGACCGACCCCATGCCTCTAATGAACGGGGCCGGGCAGGGGAGCGGGAGGCGAGGGCGGGGGCGGGTAGGATGGCGCTCGTATCAGCCGCACTCCACGGGTTCATCAAGGGAAGCGTGGGCCAGGACGGGATGCCATGGCCGCTGGGCGAAGGGGGGAGGGGGGAGGAGGAGGAGGAGGATGCACAGACATGCAACCCACTGCCTTCTCGCACGCATGCATGCACACAAAGCGAAACGGGTATATCTCTCTGGATGGGCATATTGAAATCCGAGGCGGACTTTCTTATCAGGCATCACCATCACCGTCATCTGCGCTGCGGCTATCTCATGCCCCGAAGTCCGTCGTCTCGGCCCATATGAATGAGACGTCGGCGGGTTACGAGTGCCAGCGCTTCAAGGTCGGACTCCAGACTTAACCACCACTTGGAGAGAAAATGGCTTCGTACCCAAGCCTAATCTACCTGTCTACTTCCACATATGGAAGTATCGCCGCACGCCGGGCACGTTGGAGAACAAGGCGATCCCTGGGAACCTGTCGGCGCGAATGTTCATGATCCGACGATCTAATCGGGCATTAGAATGGACAGGCTCAGAATATGACAGCGGAGAGACGTTTCTGGCTCCAAGGGGAAGAAAACCGAATAATTGTCAACGAAGGAACCTTAAATGCCCGAAGAAACACGGACAACGCTCGGTAAATGTCGCTGTCTTGGAAATGACCAAACGATAGAGAATGGTACGTTGTGAAGGTTATTTCACCTTGTTTTAGGGAAAAATAAACGCGGGAGCTAAGCCTTCGGTTATCGTCGTCTTTTCTCCGCGCGGACGCCGTCGTCATCCCCCCCTGAAAAAAGAAACTTCTGAAATGGAACTCCCGAAGCGAAATACTTCCCCGCCATCTTTTTCATCGCCAGAACCATCATTGCCATTACTACAAAGGTTGTTGTCTCTACCATTCTTCGTATCGCCGTCCAATTATCATTATCACTGCTACCATTACCTTACCAAAAACTCTGTCATCACTCCCGCTTGATGGCTTTTTGCATAGGGGAGAGAGCCGGAGTAGGGAAGGCTGAAATATATATCATCTATATATGTAATTTCGCGACGGAATGCCACGCCTTGACACGATCGAAAGAATTTGAGAATAATATGAACATAATCGTAAAAAAAATAATACAAGCCACCACTTCCAGCAAGCCCTGAGACATACACGGCACGACCAAAGCCAGTGACCACGACTAGGAGGTATTTCATGAAATATAAGTCATGTGAGACCACGCCCTTGCCCCTCTTCTCTCTTTTCTCACCCTGGCCTCCGCGTTGTCTCTGCCTCTGCCATCTCAACACCTTTCTCGGACTTTCTTCATCCTCCCTCACACCCTCCCAATGCCCTCCCCCATTCTCTTTTTCTCCACTCCCCTCTCTATTTCTCTTTTCTTTTCCTCTCTTCACTACTCCCTTCCCTCCCTCCCTCCCTCCTTCTCTCCGTCTCTTATTCCCTCCCTCTGTCCCTCTCTCCTTCCCTCCCTCTCTCTCTCCGTCTCTTATTCCCTCCCTCTGTCCCTCTCTCCTTCCCTCCCTCTCTCTCTCCGTCTCCGTCTCCGTCTCCCTCTCTCCCTCCCTCCCTCCTTCCTTCCTTTTCTATCTCCCGCTCTCCCTTGTTCTTCCCTGTCCCTTTCTATGTCTCCCCCTCCCTGCGCCCCCCTCCGCCCCCGCCAGGCGCTCCCCGACGGGCCCGATGGGAAGGCCCGAGAGCCACGAAGAACTCCCGGATCCCTACATGGCCGTCCCTTCATTGGATTCCAGGCGACTGTTACCTAAAGATAATAAGGGAGCGCGGATAAGGGGGAGTGGAGTAGCCCGGAGTAATTGTACCTATTAAGGGTGAGCTACGCCCGGCGAGGGAGCGCAACTAACAATATTCAGTGTACCTAGCAAATGGTAATCCACATGTGGAG
>NC_091574.1:25448234-25450734 GCF_042767895.1 Penaeus vannamei | reverse complement strand
GCCCGCTTGTGACGGACATTGTTATCATCAAAT
This sequence comes from Penaeus vannamei, assembly GCF_042767895.1. NCBI lineage: Eukaryota > Metazoa > Arthropoda > Malacostraca > Decapoda > Penaeidae > Penaeus > Penaeus vannamei. The sequence continues at coordinate 25,450,701 of NC_091574.1, read as the reverse complement.
TACATGATTATTCTTACACAAAATCCCAAAGACTATGCCTACTATGCCTACCTCCAATTTCCCTCATATAAAATCACAAGTGGTCTGCAAAGATTACACACAGAAGAGACGGACAGTGGAGACTAACCTGCTGCACACAACGGCCCTCCTCCTTTGATATGTATACCCATCACTATGCAAAAGACACGAGAGGATCGTTAACCCGCAAGTAATCTGTGTTTGTTTGTTGTGATCGGGTGTGCTTCCGTCGTACGTGTGTGAGGGATTGTGTTTGTTTGCTGTGATCGGGTGTACGTACGTGTGTGTGGGCGAGCTGTTTGTTTGTTGTGATCGGGTGTGTTTCCGTCGTAAGTGTGAGGGCGTGTGTGTGTGTGTGTGTGTGTGTGTGTGTGTGTGTGTGTGTGTGTGTGTGTGTGTGTGTGTGTGTGTGTGTGTGTGTGTGTGTGTGTGTGTGTGTGTACAGAAACCCAAATAACTACCAGCTTGCGGCAAGAGCTCGCCACCAAGAGCCACGCACGGAGCATCAACCGAAAACACGAACGGACGTGATCGCGTTATGGTTCGAGACGAGTGACTTGCAGCCTCGCGCGAGACTGGCTCTCCTTTCCTTTCCTCTTTCTTATCCTTCCTCCCCTTCGTAAATCTCATCGCCTTTCCCTTTTCCTTCTTCCCCTCCTCTATACTCTACGATGAACAATCATGCACATCATTAAACTGTTTATTCATATATTGTTTGGCGCAATTATATATAAAAAAAAAATAATAATAATAATAAAAAAACGAATTGGCGCGATAAAAAAGATAGTGTCCAGACATTAACTCATGCCTGCCCATGACGCCTTCCTACACGCAAATCACAATCACTGAGACAGGTTTTCATCATTAATTCTTCTCTCTCATCTCTTCTTATTTTTCACTTCTCAACAACCATCTCCCGATAGTCAAGCTCGTCCCTTTTCTCAAGTCAAATTCGTCCCTTTTCTCAAGTCAAGCTCATTCCTTTTCTCAAGTCAAGCTCACTCCTTTTCTCGTCAGGATCACTCCTTTTCTCGTCAAGCTCACTCTTTTTCTCGTCAGGATCACTCTTTTTCTCAAGTCAAGCTCACTCCTTTATTCAAGTCAAACTCGTCCCTATTTCTCAAGTCAAACTCGATCCTTTAATCAAGACAAGCTCACTCCTTTCCTCAAGTCAAGCTCACTCCTTTTCTCAAGTCAAGCTCACTCCTTTTCTCGTCAGGATCACTCCTTTTCTCAAGTCAAACTCGATCCTTTAATCAAGACAAGCTCACTCCTTTCCTCAAGTCAAGCTCACTCCTTTTCTCAAGTCAAGCTCACTCCTTTTCTCGTCAGGATCACTCCTTTTCTCAAGTCAAACTCGATCCTTTAATCAAGACAAGCTCACTCCTTTTCTCAAGTCAAGCTCATCCCTTTTCTCACGCCAAACTCGACCCTTTAATCAAGTCAAGCTCACTCCTTTTCTCAAGTCAAGCTCATCCCTTTTCTCACGCCAAACTCGACCCTTTAATCAAGTCAAGCTCACTCCTTTTCTCAAGTCAAGCTCATCCCTTTTCTCACGCCAAACTCGACCCTTTAATCAAGTCAAGCTCGTCCCGCCCATCACGACGAGGCCTCTAAAACCTCACCACTGAGACACATCTCCAGAGAGTCGTCACTGGTCCTCCTGGCCCTTTCGCAATTACAAATATTACTCCTCTTTACAACACTTTCACGAATGCAGGAAACCGACATCGAGGTCGTTCTCAATCCTGAAGCAGCACTACTTTTTTGAGGCTTCAGAGGTCGTCTCGCGATGGGGGTGCTGTGGCGACCAAAAGGCACAGGTTAGGTTAGGTAAGGTTGGTAGAGAGGTGCGTGCGGCCGTGCGTGAATGCGTGAGTGCATATATAGAGGGAACGAAAGCAAGAGGGACAGATAGAGGGGGAAGAGGGAGAGTTTGGATTTTAAATATATATATATATATATATATATATATATATATATATATATATATATATATATATAGAGAGAGAGAGAGAGAGAGAGAGAGAGAGAGAGAGAGAGAGAGAGAGAGATAGAGAGAGGGAGGAGGAGGGAGAGGAGGACAGAGAGAGAGGGGAAGGGAGTGAGGGAGAGGGAGAGGGAGGTGAGGGAGAGGGAGGTGAGGGAGAGGGAGGTGAGGGAGAGGGAGAGGGAGAGGGAGAGTGGGTGAGAACAACAATTGCCACCAAAAGTTTCGTATTCATATTACTTCACTTCACTGGGTCACCTGCCTTGTACTCGATATAAAACAGGAATCATGAATGCACAGCGCGCCCCAGAGGATCCTCTCCTTTTATTATGGCCAAGCAAGGCACCTCGCCCCGCGCGCCCGCATAAATCAAACCCCGCATCAGGCAGCGCTTGTTCTCGCCTTCCTTCCGCGTGCGTAGATGAGCGCGCGCCCTCCGTGTCTGGGCACGGAGGGCTG
>NC_091574.1:25438234-25443234 GCF_042767895.1 Penaeus vannamei | reverse complement strand
TAGCTCCTCGCAAGACAAGTTTGCTACTTTACTGATCCGAGACAGGTTTTCGAATCGGTGTGATTTGAAAAACGCCAAGACCTCTCGTTTTATTTCCCTTCAACCGTTTGCCTTTATCAGTGGAGGGGGAGTAGGGGGAGTAAAGGGGGGGTGGAGAGGGGAGTGGAATAGGAGGGAGTGAGAGGAGGGAGCTCATTCCGTCCACAGAAAATGAGAACAAAGATGTTCTGGCCAAGTTCTGTTCTTCGGCGAATCTCAACAAATACTTTGAGATACAAGGGCATGAAGTAGCCCGCAAGGTGAGGACACCAGCGGAGGAGGAAGAGGGAAACAGAGAAGGGAAGATGGATACAGAGGGGGGACGGGAAATAGAAAAGGAAAAGAAGGAACCAAGGATGGTGGGGAGAGAGAGGAAAACTGGAAAGCGTTACAGAGAGCTAAAGACAAAGTTGAGGGGAAAAATAATCAGAAAGACGAGTAGGTGGGAGGGCGTGTGAGTAAATGGGTGGGTATGTGAGTAGGCGGGTTAAGCGTACTGGGTGAACGAGCAGGCGAAAAGATCAATCAATGGTCAAAGAATGGAAGAAAGAGGGGGGGGGGGAGGTGAGGTAGAAACCAACAGAAAAAAAGTGAGACATAGGTAAAAGCGAGCCCGGGCGTTCGAAGCAGCACCTCACTCCAAATCCTCCTTCCTCCGTGCCGCGCATATCCGATCAGCCAGGGATCCGAGGGAGAACACTGAGGCGAGTCGTGCGCTGTGTTCTAATGCCTGTCATAAAACTGGCACCAGGACTCCATACGAGCCGTGGGAAGCCCGCCCCTCGAGCGCTCGCGAGACACTGCCGGGCGCGGACGGTGGACGCGGCAGGAGGTAACAGGGGAATTAAGCATGGAGGGGGAGGGGGAGAAAGGGGGGGCGGGCACTAGGGAGAAAGGAGAGGGGGGCGGGCACTAGGGAGAGAGGAGAGGGGGGCGGGCACTAGGGAGAGAGGAGAGGGGGGCGGGCACTGGGGAGAGAGGGCGAGGGAGGGAGTAATTGCTCTTAAAGATAAGTCTAGAACAAGTTTGAATAAGTTCAAGAGTAACCCACACACCCGTCCATAATCGCACATCATCTCCCTGCCTTCCTCGCCGTCTCCCCTCCGCTACCGCCTTCCTCGCCCCCCCTTCCCCCCTCCCTTCCCCGACTCCACACGCCGAGGAGGACTACATAAACAAACCACGTCACGCAGTCTCCCTCCAGTCGTTTGCCGCTCTCTTGAGTTATACGAGCGAAAACATTCTCAGTGTCGGAGGTAAAATATTTCTCCGCGCTGAATTTTATTATATTTTTTCCCGCCCAAGGAGTGGTAACAATTACTGTTGTCTACGCCGCAGAGGATGAGGGGATTTTCCTTTCTGATTAAAAATATAAAATGCATTTTGATCACAAGCACACACAAACATAACACTCGAGCTCGGGAGACAAGTACAATCATACAGTGCCACACACACACACACACACACACACACACACACACACACACACACACACTACACCTCCCACCAGGACCCCCCCCCTCTCTCCCACTCACCCACGCACTCGCTCTCTCGCACAACCCATTTCTTCATCACCCTTTCCTCTTCCATTCCTCGCCCAAGCCCTTCCACGCCCGTCGCGGCAGAGGGCACCGCATCGCCAGCAGTCCAAACGTGACGCCCGCCCTCCTCCGTCGCGGCATCCTCCCCCGAGCCGCCCACCGCCCACCGCCCACCTCATACGCACGGCGGAGCATCCTTCGATCTACTCCCGGGTGTGGACAATCGATCTCGGCGCCCGGGTGAAAGCAAACGCGTGCCTCCGGGCGCACGAGGCACAATAACGCGATAAAAAGCCCGGTCGCTGCAAGAAGTTGTTCTGTTCCCCTCCCCCCAACCCCCTCCAATGCTCCCTCTCCCACCCAACCAATTCTCTCTCTCTCTCTCTCTCTCTCTCTCTCTCTCTCTCTCTCTCTCTCTCTCTCTTTTTTTTTTCTCTCTTCTCTTTCTTTTTTTTTTGGGTGTGTGTGTGTGTGTGTGTGTGTGTGTTGTTTTTTTTTTTTTTTTTTTATATATATATATATATATATATATATATATATATTTATATTAAATTCATTCTCTCCCTTTTAAACCCCCTCTTCCTCTCTCCGTTTCTCTCTCCCTCCTCTCTCTCCTTCCCTCCCACTTCTTACATTTTCACTTTGCCCATTTATGTCTATTCTTCTCCCCCCTTCCCTCTACCTCTTTCTTTCACTCTTCTTTCCGTCAAGACAATTAACACCGTCTTAAGATGTTCCGAGAGATGTAAAACGTTGCCACCCATTCCCCAACTTCTTTACACGGAGAGAAGAAGAAAAAAAAAACAAGAAAGAGAGAGAGAAAAAAAGGTAAAAACGGGAGCATCTCAGCGGGGCCAATGACCTTCATTTTTTTTCTTTCTTTCTCTTTAACGATCTCTTGGTCTTCCTTTATGTATTCGGTAGCTGGAGTGAGGAGTGGGGGGGGGAAAGGGGGAGGAAGGGGGAAAGAGGGAGAGGGGAGAGAGGAAGAGGGAGGAAGGAAGAGGAGGAAGGAAGAGAGGGGGAGGGGGAAGAGGGGGGAAAAGACAAGAAGACCAGGGAGAGTGGGGAAAGGAGGGAGGGAGGGAGGGGGAAAAAAGGGGAGGGAGGGAGGAGGGATTTGAAGCAAAAGAGGGAGAAGAGAAAAGGGGGGGGAGGAGGGGGAAGGGGGGGGGAGGGAGGGAGGGAGGGAAAAGGGGAGAGAGAGAGAGAGAGAGAGAGAAAGGGGAGAGAGAGAAGGGAGAGAGAGAAGAAAAGAAAAGGGAGGGAGGGAGGAAAAGGGAGGGAGGGGGGGAGGGAGGGAGGAGGGGGGAGAGAGAGAGAGAGAGAGAGAGAGAGAGAGAGAGAGAGAGAGAGAGAGAGAGAGAGAGAGAGGGGGGAGGAGAGAAGAGAAAGGGGGAAAAAGGGGGGGGAGGGGAAGAGGAAAGAAGGGAGAAAGAGAGAAAAAAGGGGAGAGAGAGAGAGAGAGAGAGAGAGAGAGAGAGAGAGAGAGAGAGAGAGAGAGAGAGAGAGGGGGGGGGGGGTGAATAACTTCACGCTGCTTTTTCAGGGAAACGTAGACTTTCTGGATTTAAGACGCAAGTTCAATTGTTCTCTTTCTCTCTCCCATCTTCTTCTGTCTGCCTGGCTCTCTCCACTTCCATTTTCCATTTCTCTCTCCCTCTCCCTTCCTATCTCATATCTTCCCTATTGCGATTCCGGTCTCATGTCATCTACCTTCCTAGATGCCTCCCTATTTCTTCCCCTTTCCCTTTTCCTGCCTCTTCCTCTTCCTATCTCCCCCTCCTCCTCTCTCTTTCTCTCTTTCTCTTTTCTTTCCTTTTCCCCCCCTCTCTTCCTTTCTTCTCCTGCCCCTTATTTTTTCCAAAAAAAAAAAGAAAAGAAAAAAGGGGAAAAAAATAAATATCTTAAAAAAATAAAACATACACACAAACGCACACACACACTCGTACATACATACACATACACACACACATATATAGTGACAATCATTTTAAGTCCTCTTTTAGCCGCCCACTGCCCGCGCCTCCTACCAGACTAAGCTTCCACAAGGCAGGACAGCATACCGCTCAAATACAATTACCTGCGACTTTCACAACGCACGGAATCACGTAACCCGCCCCGCAAAGAATACAAATGCAACTTGCAACCCAGCGCAGCAAAAGGAAAATGAATGCACGACTCGACGCCACTAACCGCGCGAATCCAATCTGCAATCCGAGAGCAATGGGCATCTAAACACGTATGCGTAAATATTCATACATACGTGTACATTCGCACGCACATATATGCACGCGTACTTGCTCCCTCATCCATTCGCTCGCTCGCTCGCTAGCCTCCTCCCTCCCTCCTTCTCTCTTCCCTCTCTCTCTCTCCCCACCCCCACTCTCTCTCCCCCCTCTCTCTTTCTCTTTCTCTCTCTCTCTCTCTCTCTCTCTCTCTCTCTCTCTCTCTCTCTCTCTCTCTCTCTCTCTCTCTACACACACACACACACACACACACACACACCCCAACACACCACACCACCCCCCCCCCCCGCACACCACACACCCTAAAAAAAGGAAAAAATGTGCAAAATTATCTCTAATACAACCTAGTATCCATCATGTTACACCGGGCCGGTTTTCCAGGTAATAACACTTCGCCTCCTGGGCCGAACCGGAGGGGTGGGCGGAGGAGGATGAAGGAGGAGGAGAGGAGGGAAGGAGGAGGAGAGGAGGGAAGGAGGAGGAGAGGAGGGAAGGAGAAGGAGAGGAGGGAAGGAGGAGGAGGAGAAGGGGGTAGGAGGAGGAGGAAAATGGGGGAAAAAGGGAGGAGGAGAAGGGGTAGGAGGAGGAGGGAAGGGGTAGGAGGAGGAGGAGAGGGGGTAGGAGGAGGAAGGGGGGGAGGAGGGAGGGGGGGGAGGGGAGGGGAGGAAAGAGGAAGGAGGAGGGGAGGAGGAGCGGGAAGAGGAGGGAAGGGAGGGGGGGGAAGGGGGAAGGGGGAAAAGGGTAGCCGCGGGGGAGAGGGAGAGTAAGGGTACCCCAATCGTAATGATGAGGGTGGTCGTGGCGCTCTAACGTTTATCATTAACCAAGTAACATCGTGTAGACGTTTTGTCGTTTGCCGCTTAATGTATTATCATGATTCATTCCTGCCTCCTTTCCCTTCCTCGTCGCCGCCTCCCGCGGTTTCGTATTTACTTGTCTTCATCTGCGACGTTTCTCATTTTCTAAGTCTCTCTCTCTCTGTCTCTCCTTTGCTTGCTTGCTTACTTATTTGCTTGCTCTCTCTCTCTCTCCTCTTCTCTTTTCTCTCCTCTTCTCTTTTCCCTCCTCTTCTCTTTTCTCTCCTCTTCTCTTTTCTCTCCTCTTCTCTTTTCTCTCTCTCTCCTCTTCTCTTTTCTCTCTTTCTCTCCTCTTCTCTTTTCTCTCTTTCTCT
>NC_091574.1:25391465-25396465 GCF_042767895.1 Penaeus vannamei | reverse complement strand
TAGACCCAATCTTCAGGATCCCTGAAAGACTTTAAAAGACAGAAATTTATATCTACCTAGAATATGTATTTAGAAAAAAAATTATCATCGTCACATGTTTGTCATTAAGATTGCTCCTGAATCTTCACAGTTGTTCTCAAAAATATACTACAAGCCTCTGAAAATAAGTAAACATCTAGGATATAGCTACATGATCTGAAGTGACAAACAGAACATAAATCAGTAAATTTCCCTGAGAGTGGTCAAGGTGACACCCTGCTGCGCGTCTGATGTCTCTCCCCAACCCTCGCTCAGCGGCAAACCCATGGCTAGATCGGTTATTAAATGCGAACATATCAGTGATTCTGAGTCTTATGCAGCCCATGCTTAAGGTCTATTTTCTTGACTCCACATCAAAGATTAATTAATCCTGAAGAAGAGTAAAGCCATTTTGCCTAGCATTCTTTAAGGAAATCTCAGATTTTTGTTATAATTATCATAAAGCTATTCTCAAACTTTGTTCATGATAATCTAATATAAAAGATATTATACAAGTCCTATTGAGCTACTGCTTATCAGAAAAGGTTATCTCCAATACACCCATACTCATTCAAGAATCTACATCCAATGTCAGGATCATTTCTCATCTAAAACATCAAACAACACATAAAAGGATACCTATGGATATTTTAACTAAATCAAACAGGTAGTATATTGATATAAATCACCAAAAACCTGCATATATCCAAGCAAAATATTGTAAAATCAGTAAAGGGAACTATTTTCATCCATCTAATTCTCGTCTAAGCTAAGAGTAACAATGGGTCTTTCTGTGGCAGGAATGATTATGGTACGGGTGTGAAGATATTTGACAGAGAAACCATTAGAGCCCCCAATGTGCCCCTTCGAATAGTTCCCTTGTGAGGCCCAGCTGCCCATTCCTCAATTCTTTTGGATGGTGTTACTCTTTCAAATACCTTCGCTTTCACATCTGTACCAATGTTCGTTTCGTTTCGATTTATCTGCTGAATGAGTTATTCCTCATGCTGAAGTGTAAATCTTAAAAATTATGCAAGCTAATAATGTCATAACCTATATCAAGGCTATTTCTTTAATATTAATTTTCCTTCTAAAAAAAAACATATGTATATATATTTTCTCTTTTCTTAGTGAACTATTCCGCATGTAACAATATTCACATATCAAATATAGGAGAGACAGGTAAGAAAACCTGCCCACATTCCTCTCCATTTTGTCTCCTCCACCTTCTTGCCCCATATCACCCCTACCCACTAACCCCCCATGCCCATACTACTACCTGTGAACCCCAGCACAGCCTGGAGCACAAAATTCAAAAGTCATTAATCATAGGCCAAGAAAACCCTGCCTACAATCCCGCTCCATTGTCTCCCAAACCTTGTGCTTGGCCTAACCTTGCCTCCCCATCTCCCTCCCTATCCCTTCTACCACCACCTCCACCTACTCCTCCTTCTCCTCCTTCCCCCCTCCCCTCCCCACTCCCCCCACCCCCTCCTCCTCCTCCCCTCTCCTCCTCCTCCCCCCTCCCCCTCCTTACCCCTCCCACCCTTCCTCCTCCTCCTCCTCCTCTTCCTCAAGTAAAATGTGAACTTTACTATATAAAACAATTTTAGTTTCTGATGGGGAGTGAATCTAGACTAAGGTGTAGAAGTAGCTGTAAAGAATGATAGAAGAAAATAAGAAAAAAAGAGGGAGACAAAAAAACAGGAAGAGGAAAAGAACATGAATATGAATAACAACAAGGAGAAGGAGTAGGAGGAGGAGGAGGAGGAAGAGGAGAAGAAAGAGGAGGAGAAGGAAGAGGAGGAGAAGGAAGAGGAGGAGGAGGAGGAGGAGGAGGAGGAGGAGGAGGAGGAGGAGGAGGAAGAGGAGAAGAAGGAAAGGGACAGAGTCAGAGGAAGAAAGAAAGAGGAGTTTTTTTAATAACAATAATATATAATAATAATAATAAATAAAAATAATAATAATAATAAAAAGAGAGAACAGATAATGAAAATAACACCATAAAATATTGAAAGAATAACAAAAGTCAAAATGGCAGTTTCTTTTTGAAAATGTTACCTCATAACAAAACATTTACCTTGTAGATGCATATTGCCTTAAAAAATTCAAATAAGAGTTCTCTACTTTGGAAACAGCTGATTTTGTCAAAACATTTTCCAGCAAACATCAAATAAAAAGAAAAGAATAGGAATAAATAAGAAATAAAACATGAAGTATGACAATATTCCTCTAATCAAAAGAATAAAGACTGAACTACAAAAGAATTCTCATTATAACCACCTTGTGCCTCTGACAATTGTTCCCACCTCAATCTGCCACAACAAAAATGGTCTCAAATGATGGCTAATCTGCGTGCTTAGTGACAGCTGAGGACCCTGCCTGGCCTTAATGACATGTCCATCCATGGAGTATTTTAGACGATCACAGTAGTTATTACCTCAACTAACTTTTAGTTGCTGCCAGTCTCTCATTTCACAGTACATAATGTGAAATGATGAATATTCAATTCACTTGCTATTGGATAGATAGCCCATTCTTTTTATTTATTCATTTATCTATATGACAACAATGTCTCTAGAAATTGTTCTTATCAGTCTTACAACAAATATTACAATTAAACTTAATTTTCAAAGAGAAATAAGATGAGACTGCTTGAACAGCTGTTATAATTTCAATGCCATGCATGCAGTAATCCAAATTACACAATGTCTAAAATGCAGGAGAAAATCTATCCATAAAATTAACATAGAGAAATCTATCTTTTATCAATTCCTTATTTTCAAAGATATAAAACATAATTACCTCCTCTCTTCAAAAGCTAATTTATGAACTTTATATGATAACAGCTAGTACTGAGGAGTTAGGAAAAATCATATCTCATCAAAATGAAATCTCCAAATGCCCATAAATAATATACACTCCTTATATAGGAAATAATGAAGAATGACACAAAAATATCTGGATCCTACAAACATGCACACAAACTGATATAACATGGAGTTCAAAGTCATGAGAACTTTAATATAATCATTTTGGATTCTATCCTATATGAAATATCCTAGCCTTGTTAGTTCCTTCATTATAAAAAAGTAACATATACATGATCTATGACTACATTCAGTCACTTATACTTATACATTCAGTCACTAATACTATAATTACCTTACTTTTCTTTTCCTAGTTCCTGCCATTCTATTTTTTTTTGCTCTCTTTCCTTCTTTCTTTTTCTCTCTTCTAGTCTCCTTACACTACTTTTTTCTTCATATTCATCTCCACTCTAAATCCCTATTGCTCTCTATCATTTTTCTTTCTGATTAATTTTCCCTCCATCATTCTTTTCTTTCCTCTGCCTTCTCTCCCTCCCTTCTATTTCTGTTCTCCTGCTTATTCTTCCTACTTTTCACCTCCCTCCTTTTCCCATTCCTCTCTCACTGCACTCTGAACTTTTGGCATCAACACTAGACCAAATATCAAAATGGGAGAGGATCCCACACTAAAAATGTGCCCGCACCAAAAGATAAGAGGGGACTCCCCACAGTGTCTGTCACGCATGTTCTCATGATTAATGGTGGGCAGACATCATTTACCAAATGCCCTGCCCTGTCCCTACCACACACCCTTACAGAAAGGCTTTATTGATTTAGCTGCCCAAGAGACCTATTGGTTTCTATTTCTACATACACTGTTAATTCATTTTATATCAGCTAATCAGAAAATAACTCTAATACTAAAGATCATGCTAAAATGTTGTAAAATAGAGCATATATCATGACTGTTTCACTAAATTACTATTCTATTTATTATCTATTCATTGAGACAATGTGATGATTAATGATTTTACTGACCAAATCTACATATGAAGCAGAAAATAAAATAAATTCCAAATGTAAGCAACAGAAGACCATTCCAGCAGAAGGGTAGAGATTTAGGATATATACATAATTAATGAAGCTATAGTATGCATAAATAAAATATAAAATCCCCACTACCACTCATACACATCTTACTAAAATTAAGAAAATTTCATTTGTAAACCAGTTCAATGCTCATACTATATCCAAAATATGTCAATATTTTCTATTTCATCAAATCATCGTCATCCATTTCCAGATGTAGCTTTAACCAAGATAGAGCACAATGTAATATCCCAATAGCATATCATGATTAATGACCACCCATTATTCCTATCCTAACCATCCCTCCCTCTATGTCCACAGTAAATAATATGAACAATCCCCTGAGAACCAACCCAATAGCCCTTAATATTGCTATTCAGAGAGTGATAATACATGTATTCAACTCTGGTCTTGGTCTGCCCTTGGTTCTCCCACTAGGTAACCTTGAGGCTTACAGCAAAACAGGAAATGTGGTTTTGCTTTTTTTTATAATATTTTTTTCTGCAAGTAAATAAATAACACCCATGGCTTATACTTTATGCTTATAAAAATACTGCCAAGTATAGAATTAGTTGTATCCCTTTACATGTTTCTATTACTCTATCATCTCATCTTTCAAACTTTAGATCATAAAACACAACATCATTTCTTTTACATAAAACAGATGGAACACAAAATTAAATACATCAACTTGGATCTAAATATAACTTGGACAACCAGATCCTTGCTAAACAATCTCAAAGGAAATCAGCTCCTCCTTCCATCCAATCATTTGCACTACGTTACTTGAGCTGGCAAAGAATCTGAAGAGTAAACCGTCTTCCTTAACCAGACTTGTAATAGCTTCCAATCAACTCCGTTTTTCAGCCATGTATATGTCAAGCCAATCATTAATCCTTGTGGTCAAGGGCATCAACCCTTGCTATAATCAAGCAAAGAGCCTCCCACAAACTTTTTCCATCTTCTCATCACACACTTTTTTTCCTTAAGCAACTAGATGGGAACTCCTTATTGAAATTCATTACTTGAGGAATACTCCATTTATCACTTGTCAATAATCTAACATTCAGTCATTTTCTATAG
>NC_091574.1:25376465-25386465 GCF_042767895.1 Penaeus vannamei | reverse complement strand
TTGACAACTCCAATCCACAAAAGAATGAGTCAAAATAAGAGGAAGTTACAATGATTAAATCAGTAGATTGACTACTTACATCTACTTGATCATGATATTTACTATTATTCATCATCACTTTAATCATCAGTTCCTTGGATATACCATTAGTCTTGTAAGCTTTCTCTAAAAACTAATTGAACTACTAACAATCATTTTGACTCTCATAAGCCTTAACCCCTACAATCAATGAGGTGACCATTACATCATAAAAAAAAAAAAAAAACTGGCTTGAGGAGTGGGTGATGTGAACATGACTTCATGGAAAATTTTGGCTGTGGGCTAGGGTGACCCAAACTTGCTGTAATGATCATCTTGGCTGAAGGCCGGGGTGACGGGAAAGACTTGCCTAAAGTGCACAAACTTCTTGGAGGGTTATTACACTCACTTGGCATTTAGGAAGGGGTTTTAGTATTATTTCCATCAATGAACAAATATGGAATGTAATGCGTATGAGCCATGTCTGGAAGAGCACCGGCTCCATGAAGGACACTGTTTCAATGCTCAGGATCATATTCCTGACTGCTAGGAAAAGGACCACAAGTTGTATTCAAGAAAATTGAAAATTAAAAATAAATAAATAAATAAATAAAATAAAAAAAATAAATAAATAATAATAATAATAACAAAATGTTAATTATTATTATTATTATTTTCATTATTATTATTATTATTATTATTATTATTATTATCATTATTATTATTGGACTGAGTTACAGACTACCTAGAGATATGAAATGGGGTCTCTGCAAGATAAATAGTCTATTACAATCTGGATAAAGCTAATCAAATGACAAACATAGACATTGGGAAACGGCATAAAAGCTAAATACACTTATGATCAGTTCTCCAGTGGAGGGTTGTTTTCCATTCCTCCCCACCCCCTACATTGTCATAAAGAGGTATGAAGCGTGAGGAAGTAATTCAGGTTCTATTTGGCAATACTTTCCAGCCACAACCTGCCTCGAAGCCCACCCCATTCTAACCCTTCATCTCCCTAAGCCAATCATACAAGGACCTCATGACACCTCTTTTACCAAGTGAGTGACTGGAGGAAATGTAAAATAAGAATTCTCATAAAGTAGGTATTTACAACTCCAATAAATGCTTATTTTCCCATTACCTTTATGCCTCTTGCCTTACTGAATCAAACATTCAAGACTTTTCTGGCATTGTTCTCACAACTTTTTTATGTGAATGCTTAGAGTAATTATAATATAAAAATAATCTCCCTGTATAGCATATAAACCCTCACAAACAATGAAATACACTTTGTACCATTTTCTCTTAGTAGTTTCAATGTGACATTTTACACATTAATGTCCTAGGTTTTTTTTTATATAATTCATACATATATGCATGTTTCATGTTTTATGTTTTATTGCTCTCTTCCTATTTCTCTCTTGCTTGGTCAGTCTCTCTCTATCCCTCTACTTTCTATGGTAGCAGTTTTTTTTTTCAGCTGATGATGCTCAAATGCTTACAACCACCAAAGATCACAACGAGCCTTTGAGAAAGAAGGAATTTTTATGCCTCTTGCAATTGGGTAGCAAGGTAAGTAAATAAGATCTTTGGGGGTTGACCATTTGGCCATAGGTACATGTACTACCCACTGTAGCTTTTTGTGAATTTTGTTGCTACACAAGTGCTAAGCCATCAAGGAGTCAACAAGTAGGCCTAATGTAACCTCACCTGGCATCCCCATTCCTTGAATTTTCAGCATCTTTTTTCAATTGCTATTAATAGTGTCATTATTATCATCATCACTATTAGGGTGTTTATTAGAAATTAACCCATTGGATCTTGGTGCTTTGTGGCTTGTGCATTGACCAAAATGAGGGTGACAGGCTTACTTGGGTGGTGAATCTCCCAGTCTAGCCCATTCAACACTCACACCCAGCCTCCTCTTTAAATTGCTATTGGCAATTTTTTCTACATACATATATCCATTGTTTTGCTATTTCCAGAGGTCTCTATTTGTTTTTTGTCAAGCTGTATCAAGATGGTAATAGAATGTTTTCTTTCAGAAGACTCCATACTTTCTCTCCAGGTATTTCATACTCCATACAATAACAGTATTAATAAGAAACAGTATATCATTTGCATCATTCTTTATATATTCTTGCATAATTCAGATTCCATAACACTTCCTACCCTGTCAGTAACAGCAGGCAGGAAAAGGAACCTGTGTGTAGACATAATGTTTTCCTTCATGGAGGGTAGGTACACTTCACCCACACAGGTATGTGGAAATCCTGTAGAAGCTCACAAACAATCCACTTCCTGAAGGCTCCTTGAGTCAATCTTCTTCCAAGTATTTTGTGCGAACATGACAAAACCTCCCCATAACCCACCACACGGCAACAATTTCCCTCTGCATGATGTTCCCATCACCCGACCCTTATTCACTTTTTTTTTTTTTAATCTATTTATATTTTTTTATGTATAACATGACATTCCCATCGCTCAGATTCAATTAATTGAAACACTAAAGGGGGTGTCACACTAGCACAATTTCTGTTTTTTTTTTTCACATTTCCATGTTTTTTTCTTGCTACCACTAGGATACTGGCCGAATGCGATAATTTGCAGTCAAACGATAAATATCGTTTTTCCTGGCAAAGTTTATGTTGTCTTTTTGGTTCAAATCATAAGCTATAATAGATAATCATTATAGTAATGCAAAAAATCTATTTATAATATAAAACAATTCAAAAAGACAGTCTAAATTGTAAATAATATTCAAAAATTGGCAAAATTCTCTCTTGTATTTAACAAAAACAGATACAAGTTGGTAACTAGCTACTCTCCTGTTTGTTTACATCTGTGTCCACGTTTCCTTGTCAGCTGACTAAATGAGAGTAGCGAGAATACGTTCTTATTTAGCATTATACATTTGTTGTTTCACATTAAATCGTCGCCACATAGCCTGAATAGCGTCCATCATCGCCAGAGCCTGTGCGGGGGTTGGAGACATCTTGCTGTGTTTAAAATTTTTGTCGAGCTGTTTCCACTGTTCTCATCGCTACTGTGACTGCATGCTCCAAAATTACCACGATTTCTGTGGTGCCAGTGAAAAAGTAATGTGGAAAAAGTCCGAGTGTGACACGGCCTTAAGAGCAATTAAAATTTTTTTTTTCTTTTTTTTTTTTTTTTTTTTTTATTAAGGAAAACAGGGGAGATAAGTAAGAGGAATAACTGATTCCTTGGTGATCAAGGATGTGTCCCACATTCCCCTTCCATATATCTCTTTACTAACTATACCAGAGATGGCAGGCAAATTATTTATGTGCTACATTTTAAACCTTTTCTACAAAACAATAACCAATCAGAGCCTTATAAACCCTGTTTCCCTTCATACAATACTCCAGAGTATGTGATGTGTGGGCATGAAGCTACTTTATAAAGAACAGCATAAAATGGAAAGCATGCATCATCATAACATGGCATGAATGACCTGTCCTCTGTAGCCACTACCAAGCCAGCCATGACGGGAATAGCACATCATCTGGAGCCACAACCAAGTCGGCCATGACATGAACAACACAGCATCCTGAGCCATTAGCTTGATAATTTGAAGCGACTTATCAAATAACCCAAGGGATATCTTCAGAAATATCTTACATGCAAAAAACATGTTAGCTCATCAAAACAAAAAAATAACCACTGACTCAATTCTCCTAACAGAGTTTTAAATTCAGAATATATGGAAATATAAATGCTCAATCAAATATCTACTGAAGAAATTATTCTAATCCCTGATTCTATCATTTCCTAGCATTAAGGGTTAAAATTTGGATTAAGATATGCTTGCAAGTAACTAATAACACAGTGAACACAATGATCTACCATCTTCATGATTCAATTCCTTTCTACTATTTAGGTATATATAATTTACATATGAAATGTGACTCAACATAATGACCTATGGTGTTGAGAGGGTAATCCCAGATATGCAGATGGATCAGGTCATACAAGGGATCGGGGAAAGAAGCAGTTTTTATAAGATGGAAGGAATCTAAAGTTTCATAAATTAGTCACTTCTTGTGTTACTGAAACTAAACAAATATTAAAAAGATGGTGAATCGCATATCTTTTATATCTGACTATTTTCCAGTGTTAACCCACTAATGGTGATATATTTTGAAGCTAAAAATAATAGTTTCCAGGATGGTTCAAAATCGGTGCATGGGGCTGGCCCAAAATCTGCCCACGATGGAATCGGAGCACAAGCTCCGATCCAACTTCACACTGGCAAGACACCCGGCAATGTTTATTTTTCCAGGTGTCTCATATATGGGACACCCATTGCAAATGGGTTAATAGAGGCCAACAGCCTCTATCAACACTTCTGTGTAGTGTCCACCAAGCAAAGCAAGCAATGGTGTAGCCTTGGAAGCAAAGCTGGTGCTTGTACATCAATTTTTTTTTTTAGACCTTAAAAAATACCAAAAAATACAAAATAGTTTCCTAGTATTACAAAGAAAAGGCAAGAAATGCTAGTATTGTGTATGTGTTAAGGTGATTAAACAAAACCCATGCGTGTAGGCCCAAGTTGCTATGTATATGTATCTCCTCAATGACCATGTTCAGGGCCAAAAATGCAAATAAATGTTTACAACACAACTCAGTGCAGGCTGGTCTGTATGTAGCATGGCTACTTGCCACCCGGCATTTAGGCCCATTCTGCAATAAGATAATTAGAAATCATCCAGCATGAGTGTGTTACATAGTAAATATAGATGTAGACTGAGGGAAAACCTACATGCATCACTACAGTCAAAGTTTACTCTTCCCAGCCTGAAGCTGCAATAGTAATATACAATTAGTTGTTTGTACTTGCATGAGGGTAAATTTACTTTTTTATATTTATGCTACTATGAAACATATAGATATATATCTCATTCTGTATTAATGTCTTTATTTATCTACATCTATAAATCAATAAATCTGTCTGTCCTGTACCTACCTATCTATCTATCAACGTATATACTTAGCTAATTATCTATTTATCTAGCTATGAAAAAACATACAGTGTTGATCAAAAATATTATCCTTCATTGTAGTATGATTTCTGATTTCAGCAAACAACAACAATCATTTTCTTTGAACATTTGTCAATTCCTTTTAGCTTTCTAGTCTTTTTTATTATAATAATTATTAATTATTAAAACTATTCATGCCCTAGAAACCATCTTTAAAATATCTTTCTGTAGTGTAAAAAACTAAATTGTGTTGTCTTTGGACATTGGCACTTGCTAGCACTTTATCATACAAGAAAAACTACATCAGTATCTGAAAATTCCTTAGAATACAATGTAACACAAAATCTTAAATTGAAACATTGTAAACATTTCATCTTTTATCAGCTGATGGCGGTTTACAAGATTCTATGAAATATCCAGTTTCAAGAAATTACATTTTGAAGTTCTCATCTATATATATAAATATATAACATATATATATATATATATATATATATATATATATATATATATATATATATATATATATATATATATATATATATATATATATATATATATATGTTTATATACACGCACACACACATATACAAATATACATATATATATATATATATATATATATATATATATATATATATATATATATATATATATATATATATATATATATATATATATATATATATATATATATTTATATATATATATATATACACACACACACACACACACACACACACACACACACACACACACATATATATATATATATATATATATATATATATATATATATATATATATATATATATTTATATATATATACATATATATATATATATATATATATATATGTAAAAATATATAAATATACATACAAATATATACATATACATATAAATATATACATATACATATTTGTATACATATACATATATGTATACATATACATACACATATAAATATATATATACACATATACATAAACATATACATATAAATATATACATATATATATACGTATACATAAACATATACATATAAATATATACATATACATATACGTATACATAAACATATACATATAAATATATACATATACATATACGTATACATATACATATAAATATATACATATACATATACGTATACATATACATATAAATATATACATATACATATACGTATACATATAAATATACGTATACATAAACATATACGTATAAATATATACATATACATATATGTATACATATACATATACATATAAATATATACATATACATATACATACATACATACATACATATATATATATATATATATATATATATATATATATATATATATATATATATATATATATATATATATATATATGGTCGTCAATGTATTCCTAAGTCATATTCTATACTATCATTTCATTTCAATTTTTGTCAAACTAAGACTGTCCCTCTCATTGACTCATCACCTATGAGGGCCCTGCATACCAGGACACCATTAATAAACATTTATCACTAATTCAAACACTAAGTAATTCTAAAAATCAAACAGATTAAGATCAGCGGTAAAGATTAAGATGGTTCCACATCAAATGACACAAAAAGCCTTGTACAGAAAACTCTAATGATTGATAGAGGATATGTAAATATAAGAAACGACACAAAACCACACTAAAGAGCATTCTGTAATGACTATAAAAAACAACAACTGATAGGAGAAAATGTAAGCATTGAAATAATGAAAAACCAGTCACATACTACTAATATCACTGTACATTATGGAAAGTAGTAATTTCAAAGGATATCATATGAGAGACTGAATGCAAACAAATAAATGTGTAAGGATATAACTCGCTACACTTTTTGCTCAAAGCAATATCAAATGGTTCTTTCCAATGACTACTTTGAAAGTAATTGTATAAACTGATATATCTTATCAATTGAATCAGTCACTGTTAAATACTTCCTGCCGGGTGGCATGCACAAACATGCCATGACTGTTGTGGATAAGTAAGGCATCGAACACAACCATTCCCGTGCCATGAGATCATCGAACGGAGCTTGTTTTTCTTTGATAGTAGCAGAAACATTTCTATGGTAAAACTTATAGGTAAAAGCAGCTAAAGTGAAGACAAACCTTTGAAAAATATATATTTTTACAAATTTTATCAAAATACAAGCTTTTGGGTGCCCTATATTGCCCGCAAACTACTGAACAAGCCAGGCGCAAACAGGGGAATTTGTCGATGTGTGCCAACTACCCCCCAATAATATTCACTTTCTAATTTTTTTACCCAGTAGTGTGATATTATAAAATATTATTGTGTGATATAAAATATTATTGTATTCAAAGAATAAAAAAATTGAAAAAAAATTAAATAAAGATACACTTGGCTCATATACAAGAAAAAAATTCTTTTATTTACTCTTTATTGGCTCATATACAAGGAAATAATTCTTTTATTAACTCTTCATATGCTGCTATTAACAAGTTTATTCTTTACATGCTAGGTCCAATCTTGAATTTTTGAGGTCCCTTTCAGAGAGGCCTTTTTTTTCTTTTTTTTTAATAATAAGAGCATATCACAATCAAAACAACAGTAATAAACTATAATAATAAATGAGTGGGCAAAAGATGATTCTACATCAGCAGTAGATAAAGTCCAAGGCTTAAGATAAATATACTTCTTCATTCTGTTACAGCTATCACCTAAAGAAAACAATTTTTTTGACATATACATCTAAAAAGTTTCCAATTAACCCATTTGCGATGGGTGTCCCACACATAAACCTTTGCAGGCTTCCCGCCAGTGTGACGATGGATTCTGTTGCAGGCCGCGGCCAGCCCTGCGCACCGATTTTGTAGCCATCCGGAAACTAATATTTTCAGCTTCAAAATATACCGGTGCTAGAGGATTAAATAAGTTCAGTAAGTTTTGAGATATATTACAAATTCAACCCTCCAGTTTACATAACAGTATACTGTTAGGCTTCTGGTATTTCACATTACAATCTATTTTTCTTCTAATATATTACTGGTCTTTTCGCATCTCTATTTACTTCTTTCTTTTTTGTATTTAACCCAATGCCACCGGGGACGATATGCATACACATGCCGTGCCTATAGTCAGATTAGTTTATAAATTGTAGATAGGTTTTTTCCACTTCTTCAGTCTGTTACAGCTATCACCTAAAGAAAATAAGAAATGTTTGACATATACATCCAAAAAGTTTCCAGTTAGATAAGTTCAATAAGTTTCAACCCCTTCAATCGATGTGATGTGACATGATGACATGAAAAAAATTGGCTTGAGAGGTGGGCAACATGAACATGCCATCGTGGGTAAAAATGGCCATGGGCCAGGTGACATGAATTTGCTGTCATGAACGAAGGCCAGGGTGACACAAAAGACTCACCACAAGTGCACAAACCTCTTGGAGGGTAATTAGACTCATTTGGCATTTAGAAATAGGGCTTTTGCATTATTCCCATCAATAAACAAGTGTGGAATGCAATGTCCATGAGCTATAACTGGAAGAGCGCCAGCTCTAGGGTGGATGCCATTTCCATGCTTAAAAAAAATAAAATAAATAAATAATAATAATAATGTAACAAATAACATTTTTTTTTTTTTTTTTTTTTACACAGTTATCTACTACATAGGGACAAAGAAAATCAAGACAAATATGGACATTGGAAAATAGCAAAAAAGCTAAAATTGCTTATGTAAAATAAAATTTCAAAGAGGAGGCTTAGAGTCTTTGTTACCACACACAAGTATTCACATACCAGCAGGGATGGTGTGCATGTATATGCCATGTCCATTGTAAACTTCATTTACAAATTGCATTTACATACAGATTGCTACACAAGTGCTCAATCACCAAGGAGACAATTACTAATCCCATTTATCTTGTCTTTTTCTTTCTTCCTTGTTTTTCACACAAAAAATCTTATTTCATACCAATACTAGCATTGTTGATAATGCAACTAATCAAAATGTAAGTAATAGTAATAACAGCATCTATATCAAAAGCATTTTCCTTTTTTTAAAATCTGAAACTCAATTTAAAAAGAGGAAATCAAATGAGGTCAAATGTACTAACTGTGCACTAGACAGAATGGAGTTTTAAGACTCAGTGCTTCTTAAGCAAAAGATTTTTAATACATTTCATAATCATTTAATACTCCATGTTTTTAGAAAAGACATCTGGCTTAAAGTTACACAAGGTAATTAATTCATGACTTTCTAATATTTTTTAATATGACCTTTATAATCCTTTTGGCAAAACCTTTTTAAATTTGTTGACATGGGGCAAAAGTAACCAATTATAATTCAGGATATTGATTTAAACCAAATTTTCTCTTCAACAATCCATATGAGTTATGTTATTTCACATGAACATTCTTGTTTAAATTTTTGTTTTAGATTCTAGTCACGGGTAACAATATTGTTTACTCAGTGACCTGGCTATGGATTGTAAAGATCTTTAATAGAAACTTGAATTTTAAGAAAATAATGTATATCATTGTACTCTTACTATATATATAGATATTCATGAATACATCTAAATAGATGTTTCATAGTTTTTCATTATCAAACTATGAATAATTTTCTTCACTGTTTGTAGTAATTTTCCCCATTTTTATTCATATACAAAGGGTGAGAGCAATATAAACTCTCTCTATAGACGTACTATGACAATTTAACATACATAAACTAGTGTGTAAAATTATGCTCATGAAATGCCAACAAGCATAATTTGCCTTAGCAAAAATAAGCTAGAGGGTTTGCAGCTCTCAGAGGTTAATTCTAACTGAATCTTTTCCCATCTCATGCAGCCTATGCCACTAACTTAATTCCTATGTTCCAGAGGAACATGAAGAAATTTGGCTTGAGGGGTGAGTGATGTGAACATGCATTCATGGGAAGATCTGGCTGTGGGCTAGGGTGACGCGAACTTGAGCGT
>NC_091574.1:25366465-25368965 GCF_042767895.1 Penaeus vannamei | reverse complement strand
AGTCCGGCCCCTGGTGGTGGTGGTCGGGCGTGTCGGCGGTGGGCGGCGAGGGCAGCGACGTGTGGGTGTTCAGGAGGTAGGCATGGACGTGGGAGTGATGTGAGGGCGCAGTGTAGCGACCCAGTGCGTTGAGGTCGTCTAACACCGACCGCTGGTAGTCAGCCAGCATACGGTCCATGCTCTTCGGATGGAGGTCCCCGCCCGCCAGAAGGGGAGAGGAGGATCGGGCGTGACCCAAGGACGGACCCAGGATGAGGTCATGGGGAAGATCGGCCAAGGGGGCGGAACCCCCGGGCCCGAACAGAAGACTGTCAGGATCCCCCCGAAGGAGACTTAGTAGGAGCACCAGTTGCAACACGCGCTCGTCCCGGATCAGCTTCTTGCGAGCGTACAGCAACATGGTGGAGGTTGTCCAGTGGTCCCTCCTCCTCTAAGATCTCAATTATTTTTCTATATTTATCTCGCTTTCGTAGAACCGGTGTATATATATTCTATATACATATATCAGTGTTTTTATTTTTACTTAATCAATAATATTGCATCAGTACGAAAATTACGACAAAGTACTAGAAAGTGTCAAAAGTCATTTGGTGCATCACATATACACAAAAATCTCTTTGTAGTTCCAATAGAGATCACTTCTTATATTTTTTTCACTGCTTGATTCACGTTAAACCAGTTTCATTCGTCTATTGAACACTTTTTTCCATCTAACCTGTATCCAAGACAAACCAAACACTTCACTAAAATAAAAATACAAAAAAATGCGCGCCCAGCATATTAAGATCACACACAGGACTCATGTAAAATTTAATGTGACAAAGACACTCCAGCCACAAGGTCCACTTGATGCCAAAATTACTAAGGTGCTGAGAGGAAAAGATGGAGTGAGGGGAGAGGGAAAGGGAGAAAGAGGGGGAGATAGATAGATAGATAGATAAGATATATAGCCAGAGAGAGAGAGAGAGAGAGAGAGAGAGAGAGAGAGAGAGAGAGAGAGAGAGAGAGAGAGAGAGAGAGAGAGAGAGAGAGAGAGAGAGCGCATACTGATTCGCGCGATGAGACAAAATGCATTCGTGACTCAGTGCCAGGCATGAGAGCACCACCTGCGTTGCGTCAACGGACAAAAGTGGCAAAATCTTTTCCCTTTTCTCAATCCTCAATCCTCTATCCCCTCTCTCTCTCTCTCTGTATGCTCTCTCTCTTTCTCTGTATGCTCTCTCTTTCTCTCGTATGCTCTCTCTCTCTCTCTCTCTCTCTCTCTCTCTCTCTCTCTCTCTCTCTCTCTCTCCCTATATATACATACATATATATAATATATATAATATATGTATATATATATATGTATATATATATATAATATATATATATAATATATAATATATAATTTATATAATATATAATATATATAATATATATAATATATATAATATATATAATATATATATTATATGTAATATATTATATGTAATATATTATATGTAATATATTATATATAATATATTATATATATATATATATATATATATATATATATATATATATATATATATATATATATACCTCTCTTTCTCCATCTCCCTCTCCCTTTCCCTCCACTTCATGCTTCACGGGTACCGCGATCACAGACATATCTAAAAGCAAAGCTATGTGTGTGTGTGTGTGTGTGTGTGTGTGTGTGTGTGTGTGTGTGTGTGTGTGTGTGTGTGTGTGTGTGTGTGTGTGTGTGTGTGTGTGTGCATATATGTATGTGTATATGTATATATGTATATGTATAAGTATGTACATGTTTAAGAGTATGCATGGATGTATGTATTGTACATATATACATACATACATACGTGCATATATACATCTATACATATAAGAAAAATACAGATCCAAGGCAGCAACAAACAAACAAAATGAGTCTAGTTCTTTGTTTATGCAATTTCCCGCCAACACCAACAGCAAGCTGGCGCGCACATAGACAAACGGAAACACACACACACACACACACACACACACACACACACACACACACACACACACACACACCTGGACCTGCTGAACCTTTAAAAATTCCCCCCAACTGTACCCTAAATAAATCGAGCTACAACCGCGCAAGCAGGGCAAACCGATGAATAACACTCCTGGTACAATGAGCCATTTTCTTCCTTAACCTGGGCACCCGACACGAAAGTACACAAAGTCTGGCAGGAGAATATCGACCACTTAATACGATGTTTATTTCCTGATCGTTCAAGACCTCACAGAACTTCAACACCTTGTTTATCCTCCGCGAATCGCCCTCATTCCACCGCAGATTTCCACGCGTGAACAAGCGCGTCGCGAGATGGCTATGCTTTCAACAGGCTGCGAGCCGCAAGAGCCGACACTCCCCCAACCCTTGCTCTCACCGTGGGAGCTGCTGGAGTAATGCACATCTCGGCGGACACCGGTAGATGAGGAGGTAGAAGAGGACGGGGGCGCAGGGGAGGGGGTACGCGACGGGTTCAAG
>NC_091574.1:25351465-25358965 GCF_042767895.1 Penaeus vannamei | reverse complement strand
TACATAGATACATACATAGCTACATACATACATACATAAACCGACGCACAATGTGTATGTGTATATACATATACATATATATATACATATACATATATACATATATATATATACATATATACATATATATATATATACATATATATATATATATATATATATATATATATATATATATATGTATGTGTGTGTGTGTGTATATATATGTGTATGTGCATATATATGTATATAAATATATGTATATGTATATATATATGTCTATATATATATATATATAAACATATATAACGCATAAATATAAATATATAATACAAATATATCATATACTTATCTATACATGCATATATATACATATATAGACAAGGAACATATATGGATAGATATACATATATAGATAGATCGATTATTTGATGCACAGACAGACAGACACCAGAAAGAAAAATCGCAAACAAAAATAAAAGAAAACAAGCGGTTAAGAGTGCTCAAAACCGGGCTGAGTTGGCCCCAATGCCAGCGTGACCTTGAAACCCGGTGCCACCACGTGCGTGCCCTTGGTGCCACACGTCGTACTGAGAAATAGGCGATGCAGAGGGAGAAGGCAACCCTAAAACGCGAATTCATACGGGAAGAGATTAATGAGTTAGGCCTAGATTGGGCATATAGGCCTAGGCAAGCACTTGAATAATAAGAACAATTATTCAAAACTACACGATCCGATCAAAATCAAATGAAAAATCAAATATAACTCGCGGCCGTATTGGCATGGCCATCTACATCTTCAAATAGTTCGCCATGATGCGTAAGAAAATATTTAGGGATGACAGAAGGGAAGGAAGACGAGGGAAAGGGGGAGGGGGGGGGCAGAGGGAGAGACTACCAGGTCAGTGATCCAACTCGCTACAACGCACTTGGTTCCTTGCGCCTCCTTCTATCTTTCTTTCTTTCTTTCTCTCTCTCTCAATTCTCCTCATTGCAAATGGCTATTCATCTGTATATGTACATATTAATGTATCTATGTATGTATTCATGCGTGTGTATGTGTGTGTGTGTGGGAGGGGGTGGGGTATATATACGTTTATGCAAGTATTTATGTAAGTGTATGCAAGCGTATACAAGCGTATGTATGTAAGACTGTATGTAAGGCCGTATGCCTGTAAGACTATGCCTTATCCGTCAGCTGTCTAGCCACGAGACCGTCATAGCATTCCTGGCAGCGTAACATCAAAGAACCAATCCCTGTCGCCACAGCCAGCGGGTCTTGCGAGAGCGGGATCCGCCGTGTGCTAGCACGACAGATGGATCACGCAGACTGAGGACAATCGCCTCACAGCAAAAACCTCTCTTCTCGCACCGTCACCGGCATACGGACCCATGTCCAATTTGCATAAGGGCAGCCAGTATGTTTCCCGTCTCTTTACCTCGCCATTAATACAAACAAAAGTGATCGTCCCCACCGACCCCCTCACGCCCTCTCCCCCTCCAACCAAGGGAACGAGGCAGCTGCCAGAAATATGTCAGCCCCCGGTTTAAAAGATGAAACTACACCCACCCCCGCCACAGGGAAGAAAAAAGCCTCACCACAAGTCAGGGTCTCGGCGTCACTAAGTAATAATACACCATTCATGACAGTTCCCAACTGAAGGTGAACTGAGAGCTGATCTCTGGCTGTGACCTCGCTACTGCGGGCCTGCACTCCACTTCCGTCGGAATATCGTGGTAGTCTTGTCAGGATGTGGAGTGCATAGAGGAGGAATGCCTGGATAAAAGAGAGAAGCGGGCATGATAAAGAGGAAGGAATGGCAAACTAAAGGAAACCAACTAAAGTGAGAAAGGAATCACCTTCAGAAAGTTTGAGGAAAACTCAGGAATAAATTGGGAGTGAAGGGTTAAAGGCCTAATGGAGAGAAGAAACTATAAATCACAGCAAAATTTCAACGGTAAAATACACGTAAGGGATGACAGGAGCTGGAGGGAGAGGAAGAAGATAGATGAGGGAGGAAGCGCAAAGGATGAATGAGTAAAGGGGCAAGGAAATGATACTTCGGCCACCTTGCATAATCTTCTCCCCGGCCAACCAGTTCCGCAGGTGGGTAAGATGAAGCCACTGATGTTACCATTATCATCATCGAATTGCCGTGTGTCAATCCGCTGCCCCCCCTTTTTTCCTTCTAATTCTCATTTAACCTCCCTTCTTCTCACTCCCCCTGTGTACTTGCTTCTAGCCTCGACTCTCACTTTATTCAATACCCTCCCCCCTTTCTATGAATAGGGAGACAAGGGAAAAAAGAATGAGCTCAGTATAAAAGAAAGATAGGAATAAAGACAAGGGAACAAACGAAAGAAAAGTCGAAAGCAGGTGCATGAAATCGCGAGGGCGGAGGGAGTGAAGCAGCAGAATTCGGAGGTGGCGAACCCGGCCCACACCTGGCAACAAGAACTGGCGGTTGAAGAGAAAAAAAATGCACGCGGAGTTGTTGCCGACCCGCGCTCAACGGCACCGCAAGAAGCGAGTCCCTCTACATGCAGCGCCATCCGGAGTCCAGCGTCCTCTGCCACCTACTTCCCCCGGTCACAACATTCCTTCTCTAGATGACCGTGCAAAAAACGTGCTTAGTAACACTACTGTTTCCTTCCTTGCCGTGGAGCGCATACATGACAACATCGGGAGGAGGATATGTGCATAATACAATAAACGCGAAGGTATTGCTGATCGTATCAATATTTCCCTACTTCCCTTTTTTCATGATCGTATAAGGTGACCTACTCTCCTGGTTCTATTATCGCATGATGTAGCCTAGCCTTATCTCCTGATATCTAACAGTGTCTGGACTTCCCTCGATATCACTGCGTCTTCTATCAATTCTATAATTCCATTAAACAAAATACGACAATTCTGAAGACCAACAATCTGAGATCATCTTTTCAGAAGGTAAACAAATTATTTTTCGGCAGATTTATCCCTATCATCTACAAAGGCAGGAAATCTGGGGCAACCATCTTGGCAACCGAAATCAAAACTCAGCTGCTGAAGTGAAAGTGACGGCTTAACTCTTCTTCGTTTGTTTTTCACGTTTTTCTTTGAGCCCTTCCACTTACTTCCCTCTTTCATTCACGCTGCTTTCCTTCTCCCTACCAGCCCCCCCCCCCTCGTCTTCAATGCCTCTTCCCTTTGCCTGTCTAGGACACCATTCCCACCGAGCCATGACTACACCTCTGGAACCCTGCCGTTCACCCGAGTCACGTGACGCGAACACGTGGCCACACAAACTATTTCAATAATTCCCACTTGCTTGCGTGCACACCAGCCAACATCCCTTCCTGATCCTAACTTCTGTGGAATGCAGCCTCCCAGGGGCCTTGTCAATCTGCTTACGTGCTGGTTTGCCCCCCTGTCAGCCCCTCTACTTCCTTCCTGCCTGCCTCTGGGGCCACAAGACGCCAGGTGCTGTAAGAACCATGCCATAATTCCGGCCGTGCTCGGCCGTGCTCAGCCATGCGGAGGGAACGAAGGTAGCGTGGGTTTCGCGGTACGGTATCCAGCGTATCTTTGCATGGTCGCGCACCTGTTCATCTAACCACACGGGTTGTCAACAACAGCTGAGACAACATATCAACTTTTCCTCTTACAGAAAGAATTGGTGTGTGCTACCAACACATCGCTTACACCTGTTCTGAAATCGGTATCCTGTGTGGCGAAACACTAGCACATGAAAAATTGCCACTGCAAATATTATATTGTTTGACATGCGTTTCCCGCGGAGCCACAATAATCACCGCCGCGCCGCAGTCTTTACACACAAGAGTTCCTCGCAACCAATGCACAACGGCGCGCAAACGTACGCCGCTCGGCACACACTGCCAACCTCACCTGAGTCATCTGCAGCACCCGTGAGTTTCGCCTTTGGCCTCCATACCTAGCATTCTCCCCCTTCAACTTCCCCCGCTGGTGGCATCTTACTCCCACCTGTTCGGCCAACTAATACACCTGTGCCATACGGGAACGCACACGTCTTCCAGACAAATGTCATGCAAGTGCATGTTGTCCATAAAATATAGCGGGATACATGGCACGAGGAAACCTTCATGTTGCAGGTGTGTGCATCAGATCCATCTGTCTTGACAAGCACTTGTTTTGGGGTCAGGTCTCCCCCCGGCGTGCCCCGGTCCCCTTCACCCGCCCTCTAACAGGGCGCCGGGATCACTGGCAGGCCAATGACCCCGCCTTCGCTCTCTTTTTGTCACCATATTCAGCACCTGGGACCCTCACGCTCGTCTCCACGGCACCCGGAGGGGTGTTAGCTGATCAAAACCCCGCCTGCTCCGCTCGGGCATGGATGTACCAGGAGGCAGAGGAAAGCAAACCTCAAACCCCAAGACTCGATATTTGCACTATGAATGAGCGCGTGTTCCCTCCCTGAGTTGCCAAATTCGAAATTATCGGCGGCGGTGAGTGTGCGTGAGTTTGCCCTGTTTGACCACAGCCACATGTCTCCCGAATCAATCTTATTCTCGTCCTCTGAAGCCTAACGAATGCCCCGCTAAGGGAGTTGAGGCTTAGGGCATCGCCAATCAAACACCAAATACTGCAGGTGTGTACGGACACCCCTCCTTCCGCTCCTCCCCTTGGCCACCCCGGGCTCAGGCCGCTCTGCATCCCGTACACCCTCATAATCCTACTGCAACACCCGCTCGTACGTAACGGGGAAACATGTCTCCAACCAAGTGACATCTAAGAAATGGGAAGAGGGCGTCATGTAATGCAAGCCACGTGACCACGGCACACTTCAAATTAGTAAGAAGATACTTCTTATCAGTCACTCATCTCAGTCTTGGAAAGAGGACTTTGCTATTCGCACAAGGAATGTCTCTTCACATACGGAAACATTAGCGGAAAGCTATCACAGTTCCTTAGTGAATAACGAAAGTGCAACCACTAAGACATCACACTGCATTTCACAAGTTCTCTAAGCACAAAAATGTCAGCCGTGGGATCACAGCAACACGTGCACTATTTCCACCCAATCCTTCGTTCACTCGCTCAGTGGACGCTGACCACACGATACGTGTCCAGTGAAGAAGTGACCACACGGACTTCTAGCCTACACACCGGTTCTGCATCTACTACCGTACTCGCAGCTCGATCTCTTCAGTTCCCATTTACTACCTCCTGCAACGTCGCACACGCGCGCACGCACACGAACTCTCTCCGTCACCCCACACACCCTCCCGCCCACTCGGCCGACCTGGACAAGTTCTCACCCGACTTGCTTCCCTTTTTCAAAGAGGGTCTCGTGACTCGCATCCGACGTTCGGCTGAGTCAAATATCGGTACCATTATCGTGCTGCCATCACCAACGGAATCCCTTCCATGAGTGAGTGAATCTTGAATCTTTCTATTTGTCGTTAGCTTGCGCCTGCAGGTGGGTTTCTGTAGAGCCGAGGAGACACGTGCAAACTTTCACGCACAGAGTGGGCGACATATTTGGTATGTCGATAAGAGAATTCGACCTAATGCGAATGGCGAACAACTAGTCAAACATATGACTCCGTTGCTTAAATAAATATAAAGTGGAATATCGAAAATGGGAAGACAATCAATCCAAAGAAAGACTTCACCCTAATGAAAAACTATAAAAAAAAAACACTTACGAACCTACAGATAAGTGCTCCTTGGCGCTGAGTATTAATAAACTCGGGTTCATGACCTCTCCCAGGAATGCCATCTGCCCCCTCCCTTTCGCCCCATCAACTACTAAGAAATCAATTAAAAAACGACAGGTATAAAAACAAACCTTTCACACGGTTACTCACACACAAAGGCCATGGCACCGATTCATGACCTCTGATGTCACTTGCGCGGCGAGCCTTTTAAGGGCAAGCAACTACAAGTGAAGGAAGTACGACTCGCCGGTAAATGTTGCAAGGACCCCCTCCTTCACCTCGCCCAACCCTGACCCCAGCCATCCTGCCATACCGCACAACGAACCCAGCGTGCTATTGCCAGTTCGCTTTGGGTACCTGTGTGACTCTAAAGACTAATGGCAGTAGGTGCAATAACTTGTCCTTCTACTGGGCACTCTTCATAACTAAACGCAAATAGAGAAAACTGAGGAGGGACAGCAGACCCGCAGCGAAATCGTCGACGTTTCCCCCTCCCCAACAGTGGCCACCTGCCGTTCACTGTCAAACAGTACCTCTTGGACTACCGCGACCACCTGTCTTACCAACTGCCATCTGAGTGTGTTACATATCCATAATTCTGTATATTATCATGATTCTCACATAATACTACATACTATAAGACAATATTTGCCTTTCATTACCACCTAATCACAGATTCTTCCACGGACAGTGAGCAGTGTGTCTTCCACACTAATAAATTATCTGTCGCATCCAATACAGTATACATATAGTATATCCAGGAAGATGATATTTACAAACGCAAAGACCTTCTCTCGAAATCACAAACCATGGTGCAATGCCATTCAAAACCTTTAGGAACAATAATTTTGGAATCATCTACGAATCATCAGTAAAAGTTTCCTCCATATTCCATAACCTTCCACACGACAAATTCCAGGCTACACACCCCAATACAAAATGGTTAAAAACATACCGTATTCAAAACTACTTAATCCTTGCTACAAACAAGCAAAGTAGCGCACACACTATACGAAAAACCGCATTCCAGGCGACCGTGTCATCACCCAATCACCGCATGACAGTATATCATATCCACTCCATATTCCATACCAAGCACATCCCATCACACTACTTCGTGTCAAGTACCACATACCAACCAACCAACCAACCACCTACCTTGATTAGGTGGTAAACAAAGAACGGTCCAATACCAACAAAAAATACCTTGTACCCTTTGAGAAACACTTAGCAACAGCCCCAAGTCTAAAAATGTCTTTCGGAATCCCAGAAAAAAGACATGCCAAGGTACAGTACATCATTACCATCGGCATCTATCCCCCCTTTAGAAAAAAAAAAGATGAAAGAAGTTATGAAAGACGAAAGTCGATCCGTAAAGCTAAATATATTTTGATTCTAAATCTTCTTGGCCGCAAGACTTTCATCCCTTATACGAATCGTCTGCTTTCGATGATACCACTTTTACCCTTGTCTTTAATACTAATATCTCTTCTTGCCAACTAATGTCAAGGGAGGGTGTGGGGAATGCAGTTCCTTTACACTAGCTCTGGCACTGGAAGGTAAGGGATAAGGCTTAATACAACTGACAAGGACAGGAGAGAGAGAGAGAAAAAAATGGAATGAAATCGAAAGCAAGAAGGAGGAAAGCTAAAAAAGGAAAGACGCCAAGGTTTACAATTATCGAGTGAGTAAAGATAAGCTAAAAAAAAATATATATATATATATATATATATATAAGAAAAAGAAACACAGAAAAAAAGAATATCGACCATAAAAGATTAGGAGAAATAACTTGGACGTTTGAACAAAGATAAGAGTAAAATTAAGGGAGTATAAACG
>NC_091574.1:25336465-25341465 GCF_042767895.1 Penaeus vannamei | reverse complement strand
TGAGTGTGTGTGCACATGTGTACATGAGTGTGTGTGCACATGTGTACATGAGTGTGTGTGCACATGTGTACATGAGTGTGTGTGCACATGTGTATGTGAGTGTGTGTGCATATGTGTATGTTAGTGTGTGCACATTTGTATGTAAGTGTGTGTGTGCACATTTGTATGTAAGTGTGTGTGTGCACATTTGTATGTGAGTGTGTGTGCACATTTGTATGTGAGTGTGTGTGCACATTTGTATGTGAGTGTGTGCACATGTGTATGTGGGTGTGTGTGCACATGTGTATATGAGTGTGTGCACATTTGTATGTGAGTGTGTGTGCACATTTGTATGTGAGTGTGTGTGCACATTTGTATGTAAGTGTGTGTGCACATGTGTATGTGGGTGTGTGTGCACATGTGTATGTGGGTGTGTGTGCACATGTGTATATGAGTGAGTGTGTGTTTGCATGCACCTTTGCGTAGATCTGTGTTTGTGTGTGCATGTGTGTGGCATTTGTACATGCGTAAGTGTACATGCGTTGTATATGCACGTGTGCTGTAATTGTATATGTGTTGTATGTGTACGTGTGTTGTAAGTGTACATGCGTAAGTGTACATGCGTTGTATATGCACGTGTGCTGTAACTGTACATGTGTTGTATGTGTACGTGTGTTGTAAGTGTACATGTGTTACATGAGTACTTGTTTATGTCTACATGTGCATGTATAAGTAAATGTGTGCTGTGCACATAAATATATATGTGTGTACATGCATATATGTGTACTTATGTTCGTATATAAGTAATAAATAAATACATAATTACACATAGTACGAATATTTTTAGATGCTTTTTATCTACATTGTCCTTGTGAGGGGCATCGGACATTGATCTCCCTGTCCCGGTGTAACGATAAGATATAGCTGATAAGTAACGATATACCAAATATAGAAAAAAGACTGACTGCTGGCAAATCAATTAACAAAATCGTGAAATACGAACAACACTAGCAACAAAATTAGATTTGAGATATCCCCCAAATATGCATTAAAATTTCATAACCGCGTCCAGTTTGTCGTGTTTTTGCCGAGCTATGAATGTAACTGCCAAGGGCCGCCCACTTGAGGACGAAGCACGCTCTTTGTCCACGAGTTATATCACGTTCACTTCCAGATCGAAACGTTCGCAGCCAGCGTCGACCCACGGACTCCCACACACACGGAAGAGACCAAGATGCAAACAGACGTACAAAAGAATACTCAAATCCCACTGTAAATAATACATTCCGTTGTTGCATAATACTTAATAACTAACCAAAAACAGTAATCCATTTAGTCTATTTCTAGATCTAGTGGTGACCTTATGGGGGTCTCGCGAACTAAGGTTTCCCCACTTCTCATGGGGATTCCTAATGTGATTTTTTATTTGCTTACAAGAAGAGAAGCTGTAGGCGCTACTATGAGGATTCTCATAATAGGAAACACTTCAAAATATACATTTTAATAAATCACCATAAACGTTTCTTCTATTTTTTTCTGCACTTTATTTCTTTGAGTATACCCCCTTGCAGACGGGATAAGCAACATGCTTAATCACATATATATCTTAATTCTTTCGACACTCATATTACTAGAGTTGTAACATTACTATATCATGTATATATGACTATTTTCCTACTTTTTTCTAAAACACATCTCATAGAAAACGGAGTCTTATGGTAAACATGGAACATTCTAGATCTTCACATGGTTTCTCAAGCATTTCTGGGCCTCATATATGTAATGGCTTCACTTTCCTCCTTTGGTGTACCGAGAGATTCACGCTTTTCGCAAATATGTGAATTAACGTTGTTCACAAGACCGCCACACAAACAAAACACTGCATGACAACACACACCGGTCTCTTGACATTTCACTGGTATGGAATTTCTGGCCTCTTTTACGATTCTGTATTATGATTTTCAAGATCTGCACTTATTCATCACTCGTGCTGTATCAAATGAGCAATTTACAAGGTCCACAAGCCTCAAAAATCACTAAAATCTTAAGAATATCCACGCCACCTCCTTGTGAATCAGCAAGGTTGAACGATACACAACACACAAACCCAAAGCGCACTGTGATTGGCTGGACTGTGATGACGTTTCCTTCAGGTTGTCGTGGTTGGCCGAAGCTTTATGACGCAATCATCCGGTCGTTACGATTGGCTGGAGTACGGTGACGTCATTGTTGGCGATGTGGTGAGGAGTTCGCGCTTGTTTAAATTACGCGACTATATGAAATTGGTGTCTGCACTCTGTAATTATGAACTTAGAAGATGACACATAAATATTCAAATCTGTGTACTTACTTTTTTCGACTGTTTCTTCCTTTTCCTTGATTTTTCCGGGGAAGAAACGGACATTTGGCTAGGAGTAATTTGGACAACTTTCGATGGATCTTGTATTAGCGTTTGACTGAAGTCGATCTCTATAGGTTCCCCGAACACGGTCGATGGAGACAAACTCCTCATAACAGGGAGTTCTTCAATTACAGGGCCTTCCATTTTTCCGAATGCGATCTGCAAATGAAAAGCAAAAAATAATTACCCACCAAAATACACTTTGTAAACGTGCATCGTCATGCTTAACTATCAGAAACCTTGAAACGAATAACACTACATCTTACTATAAATTCTACTTAAGAAACACCTTTGGGAATATCTAACTGTTAAAAACAGTTAGTTAAAGAATCAGCGAAACAACTTCTTACCAATGAGCTAACTGTCGATTTAGAAAAGTCGGTTAATTCAGTGATACACGAAGAAAACCTCTGCCGAAGGGACGTCGAACAGTTCCTCACGGGGCCAACCCAAAACTCTGGTCATCAGTGTAGTAGCGGGGCCCCTGAATACGCATGACGCGCGCACCTCTCTATCACTACTCGAGTTAAGTTCCAGGGGAGCACACTCTCGTTCACACTATGTTGCCGCCTTATCTTCAGTTCTTAATTAGAGCAGTCGGAAAGCACAGTGGAAGGATTCGTGGCCTTATCTACAGACTTTTTAGACGTCTCTTTTGACGTGTTGAAGCTCATGACGCCTGTCGCTCCTATCGAGACTGCTTTAGTCGAACTCGGTACCTCAGCAATCAGGCATCAACTTTTTATGATTAAACATTCGATATTAAAATACTATCAATATGGTTTATATCTGCTAACCTAAAATGTATTGCACCCGTCGAGGAAAATACTTTCTCCGATGCCGTGCCCGAGACAAATTTTACCACCGTCATCACTGTGCCACATTCAAGTTTTATAACTTTTGCTGAACAGGTGAACAATATCACCTTTCTCTCCGTCCCTGTTTCCCCTCTTCTCTCTCCTATTTCGTTTTTCCTACACATTCTCCTCCGGTCACCTTTATTTTTTCCTTTTTCTCTCTCTGTCTCCTCCAATCTCGTCGTGTTTTGGCTTATCATCCTTTTTTAGTCTCATTTCCCATTTCGTATCTACCGTTTCTCTCTTTTATTTTTCTTGTCTCTTGCTTTACCTTCCCCTTTCTGTCTCTTCTCTTTTATAATTTCATTTTCTCAATTTACGGCTGTTTCCCTTTCTATGGCTTATTTTTTTTATATATATATTCCTGTACTTCCCCACTATCGTTTTCTTCCTACTCACCCTCGGTCACTTATCCAAGGATAGTATGAGAAGGCAGTACCATGCAAGCAAAGCAAGCAGCAGATCACGTGACCACTTCCAACGCAGGCCCTCGCGTCGACTGATAAAAGTTTGAACGACCCTGAGGCTGAACCTTACCAGGCGGGGAAGCATCTCCTCCTCCTCCTCCTCCTCCAATTCCTTCCTTCTTTCCTCCGCCTCCTCCTCCAATTCCTTTCTTCTTTCCTCCTCCTCCTCCTCCAATTCCTTCCTTCTTTCCTCCTCCTAATCATTCTTTCTTCCTCCTCCTATTACTTCCTTCTTTCCTCCTCCAATTCC
The DNA here is from genome assembly GCF_042767895.1 of Penaeus vannamei. NCBI lineage: Eukaryota > Metazoa > Arthropoda > Malacostraca > Decapoda > Penaeidae > Penaeus > Penaeus vannamei. Next base: position 25,337,511 of record NC_091574.1, on the reverse strand, counting down.
TTCCTTCTTTCCTCCTAATCATTCTTTCTTCCTCTATTCCTTCCTTCTTTCCTCCTCCTATTCCTTCCTTCTTTCCTCCTCCAATTCCTTCCTTCTTTCCTCCTAATCATTCTTTCTTCCTCCTTCTATTCCTTCCTTCTTTCCTCCTCCTATTCCTTCATTCTTCCCTCCAACCTTCCCCTGTTCCTTCCCTCTTTCCTCCCCTTTCCATCTGCCATTCCTCCTATTTCTTCGCTTTTCTCTTATTATTTCCCCTTATCTCTCTTTCCCTTTTTCAGTTCTTTATCATGTTTCCTATTGTCATTTTCTTATCAGTCCCCTCTTCTGCTCTTCTATTTCCTTCTCTTTGTTATTCATAAACTCTGCGCCATTTTCATTGATTCATCCATCCCCCAAAACTGAATATTAACAATAGTATTATTTTTTGTTTATATCATATTTCAGTGACTCGAGTTTTATTGTTTTTTATCTATTTTTTGTATTACCCCGGTAATGTGAACTGTTTTTTTCAATATTTTTTAACCCGTTTTGCTCGAGGTAATGGGTATGAGAACTTATCAGAGATCATTCTAAGACAATTATGCATCCACGCTATGTACGAACGCACTTGTGTAGAATAGTAAACAGACACGCATTCCTTTTTTCCTATCGTAGCGTATAAACGCAGCCACATGCATAAAAGACGTACATTTACATGTGCACAGACGTGTTTGCATGAGTTTATATTTAGCAGTGACTCCGTACACTTGGCCTGTTTGTTATGGCTGCCACAAAGAAGGTGCGATGTCATGATAAATTATGATTGTTGAAGAACTTGGATTTCAAAAATATTTTAATCCAAGGGAAGAATCAACACGCATTCAGACATTTGCCGTACTTTATGTTATTTTACTACTTTATATGGATTTTTGGAAATATACTTTTATGGACATTTTGTTAGACATATGGCGTACTTTATATTTCTCTCCTACTTTAAATTGATTTTTAAAATTATATTTTTATGGATATTTTGCGTGTTGTTAGTATCACTGGGTAAATATCACATG
>NC_091574.1:25308965-25313965 GCF_042767895.1 Penaeus vannamei | reverse complement strand
TTTTACGTGCCGTAATTTTGTATCAAGAAACTTACGATGCAATTTGTAATTAGTGAAAATATATATTCCTATCAAAGACTGCGTGAAATATATCTGGAGAATATCGCGTTCTGATTGGTTGACCAGAGTGTATCAAACTGTTTGGCAAGCACTTTTATACAAACTGTGAAGACGTTTCAACAGGTCCAAGTAATGTGTGCATAAAAGACAAACACAGATCAGAGTGCATCAAATAACTAGGGGTTTAGGACATGCTTCAAAAATGTCTTTAGTTAGATTGGGCTGCGGTTTTCATATGAGTTTATTCCTTTCCCTTCTGAGGTGCACTTCAGTCTTGCCTCTGACCATTGTGTGGTTGCTACCAACATGTACTTTGTTGATAACTTCCAGATTTTTTCTATTTGAAATTATGAAGACAATTTTTTTTGTGTCAGATGGCGATTTGCATGTCCACCTCCGCTCTAGTCTTCTTTTGAAAAATGTATTCATGACATTGAGTGATCGAGCCTCAGCAAAATCGATTAGTATTTGTCCTCTCTCATTCCTAGTGTCATTCATGATTCCCAACAACAGTTTCTCCTTCAATCTCTTTAACCTATCTTGGTATTAAAATCTCCTTTAATTATTGTGCAATGTGTTTTCCCTCTGCTACTAGCTAAGTGACCATCTTCACAGAAGCTCTCAATTTCCTCATCACTATAGCTGCAGGTTGGACTTGAACAACCTTTAAGTTGAGCCTTTTGATCATATTCATTATTGCCGAAGCCACTCTTTCGCTTACACCATGGAATTCTTCGATATACTTATCTAAGCTTTTGTGAAGCTTTTGTGAACTAAGAAACTTCCTCCTGATTCCTGCTTGCTACCCTGGGCTTTATCTCTCCAACAGAGCGCATGCCCATCATTTAGTATTTTTTGTTCTTTGCCTAAGCTTCAAACTTTACAGTCCCACAACATCCCATCTAATGAAAGTGAGTTCTTCAGGCAGTTCTAGTAAGTCGGATTCAGTTCTCATAGATCTTATATTATATATGCAATGGTTTATCAATCTGCAGCGGCCTGTCTACCGGAGATTTCTAGCACACTGCTTCGAGAGATCCTGATCGCCGCCGTGACCAGGGGCTCCTTCGCTTTCGGGAAATGAGGGCCGTTGCTCTGTCTGAGTAATCAAGGGTGGTATACGGCCGTGTGGCGCCCACCTACTGGCTTAAGCGTATTTTGAGAGGGGGGGGGGGGGTAATTTGAGCAGGATGCCACTGGTAAACCCCTCTAACAGGGTTGAAGCTGTTTAGCCTGGACTTGGGTATAGCAACACACGATCTGCTCACTACATCAAGGTATATTCCCGTGAACTTGGGCTGATGTTTCAGAGGCGCATGCATATGATATTATATTTATACATCCGCACCCCCTGCACATATGTTGATTGCATTTTTGCGTTTGTTCTCTCAGTGCAGACACAACTGCTCCATCGCTTATGCCCTAAGTATATGCGTACGTGCACATGCATATGCATATATCCAGCACATCCTTTTACATACAGCTGTGAATACACACTGCTTTACATACAACTACACCTAAGCACTTTTATACACATATATAGACATATGCGCACAACACATGTACCTGTACACATATCCATATACATATGTGCACATACCTATACGTGACCACATACATTCACATATATCTATATACATATGTATGTATAAACCCACACACACATTACATACATCTGCACTTATACACATACATGTATGTGTGAACACATACATATACATGTATACACATACCCTCGTGTGTTCTTATATAAAAGTGCTTGCGTATTAACCACATGCATACACCTACACATGGGCACGTATAAACATGTACACCCGCTCGTGTGCGCATATACATCTGTGCCTAAATACACTTCCGTACATTCGCGCTCATGCTCGTGCTTAGGCGTTTAAACAAGGTCTGGATGAGCGCACATAAGCACCCTGTTGTAATGAGCCCATGCATTATGATGTGGCCATGCATTATAATGTACATTGTGGGGTTGCGGCGCAGAAAAGTTGACGAGGGGAAGTGGGTGGTGTGGATAGGGAGGATTCAGGATGCTATTGGAGTGGATGAGGAGGGGGTTTGGGGTTCAGAGGAAATTAGAAAGATGATTTTGTATCGGGCAATTGAATCACGTTTGATTGGCCCCTCAGTTTTTTTAGACTCCTGGGACTTTTTCAGATTTTTGTTTGAAATATATACATATAAACACACATACACACAATATATATATATATATATATATATATATATATATATATATATATTATATCTATCTATATCTATCTATATCTATCTATCTATCTATATATATATACATTTACAAATATAAGTATGTATATATTCATATATGTAAATACGTATATATATATATATATATATATATTTATATATATATATATATATATATATATATATATATATATATATATATATATATATATATATATGTATATATATGTATATATGTACATATATATATATATATACATATATATATATATGTATATATATATGTATATATGTACATATATATATATATATATATATATATATATATATAAAACACACACACACACATACATACATGCACAAACACACACACACACACTTATATATATATACATATATATATATGTATATTTATACATATATGTATATTTTCATACATACATATATATATATATATATATATATATATATATATATATATATATATTTATACATATATGTATATTTTCATACATACATATATATATATATATATATATATATATATATATATATATACATATATACAGACAACAATACACCCTTCCGAACAAACATAGTAATCCAGTTTGTCATGCTTATATCTGGAATTTATGATGGGATATCGCTTTTGCCATCACGAATTGCCTTTTGTAATCGGAAGCCTTGATTTTTTTTTTTTTTTTTTGAACCGTAAAAAACAAAAATATTGTATAAAAAAATACAACTTGCAACTGTCTCAACCTGTCTAGTTAGCAGGGGTGACATTGATGCCAAGCACAGTCGAACTTGTACTAGTTTAGGAAGAAATAAGCACTTATTATTTATAGTTCCGATTATCTAGATTCTAGAATCAGCTACTCCGTATGATTTCACTTCGTTGTTATCGTTGTTAGATCTTAAACTGTAGGAAAAACTACAGTATATCTTAATAATTTCCTTGCTAAATTGCTATTTATGAAACCATAAACAGACCTATAAAAATGAAATATTTTCTATCTAGATTCAGAAATTGTTAATGAGAGGCTGTGACTCAGCGTCTGCGCGGACGGCGTCTTATTGAAAGAACAGAACGACAGTCCGCCTTCAGACCCGCCTGCAGGAAACGCGTCCGCTTGGACTGGGCTTCCTGTGCTCGACGAGCTCTTGTCATCATCACTGACCTCAGTCCCCGAAAAGAAGATAAAAAAAAAAAAAAAAAAAAAAAAAAAAAAAAAAAAAAAAAATATATATATATATATATATATATATATATATATATATATATATATATATATATATATATATATATATATATATAATGTATATGTATATGTGTGTGTGTGATAATAATAACAATTTCGACCTGTAAAGTCGTGTCAAAGAAATCTGGTTATTGATATTTAGAATGAATCCAAATTATCTGTTTACCACCGATAAATCCTGATATTTAGCCAGGTATTATTATTATCATCACTATCTTCCAACCAATAAAGAAGCTGACTTTAAGGTAAAGGACATAAGCTAATCATATCATATCTCGAATAGCTGATCTTTTGTTACCACATAATCGTAGATGTTCAAATTCACACCATCGGGAATCCAGCAAGCGACGTCAAATATTGGAAGAGGGAAGTGCTTCTCTAGCCCAAACTATGCACGCCATTCATACCTTTAATAATGCTAGCGATTGCAATTTGCAACATCTGTTCGCTTCGTAAGAATATCCAATCTATGTTATAATGGATGAACAATTAGAAATAGCAGATATTGTAGCTAAATTAATAACAGGAATACAAATTCATAAGGAGAGAGCTCGCGTAGGGCTAAGAGGAAATAGCAAATGGATGTACTGTAGAGCAATCGGGAAACAGAATTTGCTACCTGTTCTTGGTTGACATGTGCCATAATAACGCTGCTATGAGAAAAATTGGTACCGGTGTCATTTCCAATTCGAAGGGCAATATCGAATAACCTTCGTGACAGAAGTGTTATGAAGGTGATGGACACTAATGAACATTCGCTGAGTTGTACGGTCGGGTGAGGACGGTGTAAATAATTCCAATGGACGCAGACGTTTATGAAAGAAAGGAATGTGTCAGGATTACTGAATCAGGCTCAGTATCCTCTTACCAACAATACAGTCTCTCTTGGTACCCCAGCCCAAGACAGAGGCCGGGGTACCAAACACACCTACGAACAACGATCACCTTCGATAAAACGTCAAGCATTGTCCCCATCAGCGGCAGCGGAGGGAAACGCGATCCGACCGAGACAACCTTGATGCTTCGTTTCACAACCATAGACAAGCGGCGCGGATCGGCGCGGTGCTTTGAGGACGGCGCGCCCACGAGTTGTGTTTGTAAATAAACACAGCCGTTACCATCACCACGGCTCGTGACGGTCAACGCGTGACCTTCACCCCGCTGTCGGCGTCGCCCTCCGTCACTACAGAAGTCGAGGAGTACGATTGGGAAATTCAGGCTTGTGGATTTCAGGCTCGGATGGTGAACCAGTTAGCCATGCTTTTGTTGTCGTTCCAGCAGACCTAGATGCATAATTACATCATTAATCGAAACCAGTCTTCTGCAATGCCCTAAATCCTTTTCCAAAATGAAATCAGCACAGTTGAAGAGGACCTAGAAAGTACGGCAGGCGAAGAAGGGATCGATCCGCCAGGCATGGATCAGGTGAGGCGGGGAGCGGGGCTGCAGGCGGCGGGGGCC
>NC_091574.1:25281465-25296465 GCF_042767895.1 Penaeus vannamei | reverse complement strand
GTTCAAACAGAAACAAACATGCAAACGACATTTTTCCTCTACACACCATTCACATGTAGAGCCTATTGTAATTTCTTATTTTCTCTCGCATTTTGCTAGACTACTAGACAATTAAATTCTGTGTTTTTTCATCACCCGCTTTCTTTTGACGTTGTCGCTTTCCCCTGGCACGGAGGTTGCACGCGGCCGCCGTCTCAGGGCAGTCAACTGGGCCGTGCCTGAAATCGCTTGACCCAATGGCTGGTGCTTGAGTGGGCGTGGCCTGTCGCGCGTCAAGGTGTCTTCATCTAGAACCTGTAAAATATCCTAGACGATAGGAGTTATACTAACCGTTTAGACTTGAAGGTGAATGGAGCATAACCGTGTGAGGTTAGGCAAGCGGTCGCGGTAAGAATAACAGAGCTAACTACACCGTGGGCACCGATCATTAACTTTCTCCGGTGAGCCCAACCCCTTGCATGCCTCTCGCCTGGCTGTCGGCCTTCCCCGTGTCACTGGGTGTTGCTGCGCAGACATTGGCGAAATGTAAACAAACACAAAATTATCTTATGCAGATTAGAAAAAAACAAGGGCGAAATTCTATTGCATTTCCTTAGAGGCATGTATATTTTTCTTTCACATCGAAATTCAAAGACAAGCCCCTAAACACGCACACAAAAAAATATTATTCGATCAACATTATGCAAATCGAAAATATGTCGCAACCTCTTCAGTGGAGATGACCTATATCAGTAACAATGTTCGTCGTCAATGTTAAACAGGGTGCATTGTGACCTACACAAAATGTGTTGTTGAACACAAACTATCAATTCCATTGTTATGAACTATGTAACCTTTTCACAAGAGCTACAACAAGCACAAATAATTATTGTAAATGAGATGTCGAGATTTGAAATGCAAAATACTCAGAGACCTTCTCTGCCTTTCACGAGACAAACACGTAATGGCAGAAAATAACAAATCATTATCTTACAGTTAAATGCCTAAAAATGTAATTACGTGCCATGATTACCCAAACTTATCATCATTTTCATTGTATGGAGTTGACAGAGGCAATCAAAGTCGAAGCTGTAATTATAATTTGACCAAACATTAACTCAAGATTTTTTATTTTTATTAGTGAAATAGATGACATCAATATTATGTTTTATCCCTTCTGTACCAGTTGTTACTGTATTCTTTTATAAATGTTCGTTTCTTTTGAAGTTAAGGACTGGATCTCAGGAATTTATTTTACAAGCCTTCTGAATCTTTGCAGAACAGGATTTTCTCTCTGTGATAAGCGTAGAGCATGCGAGGCGATAAGCTAAAAGGTTTTCTGTTACTTATTTGCCGGCGGACCAGGAATCAAAGTACGATTTTGAGAAAGGAAAGGTCAAGACAGCAAATGTGCTTGCGGGCACTCCAGTACACCTGACGAGCCAGATTCTTTGCGATTCACATTTAGATTTTCATATCGAGAAGCTGCCTCTTACCATCGCGTGACTCACTTGTCAAGAAAATGACACATCTGGTAAGCAGGTTATTTTTAGATTATAGATTGAGGTGACTGACGTAAAAAATCTTTTAAAATCAGATTGTACTTTACGGTAGACTAAGATGAGTATAGTATTAATCATTACTGTATAAAGCGTTTCGCTATTTTATTGTAAATAACATACGAAGTCCTGTTCAGTGTGGCAGCAGCCTCGCTTCGCGCCGCGGATTCCGTCGATGGAAGTCGCAAAGGGGTTTACAACTAATCCCAAAGCGTATCTCCCGCAAACGATACACATCACGAGTTGGTGGCAGCGGCTGCTGGAAGTTACGTCACAGCTTACGTAGTTCTCCAGGTGGGAAGATCTCTAATCCTCTCGCCGTATCCGTCACGCTTGGAGTGTCTGTCTACCGTCGAACACTTTATTACTCTTACTGCGATAAGTGAATGGGTGGTTAATAGCCCTCTCGATTGCCTTGTGGGCGACGCGCAGTTTCTTTCATCAGAATTAACCACTGATAATAATTAAGGAACTGTCAGGGTTGCGAAACTGGTCTGGGTTAATAGGCCAAGAAATACATTTCCCAGCATAGAAGATATCGTAGCATCTTCGATGTAAACATTAAACACTCGCGAGAATTTTACGTGAACGGAATCAGTGCGGTTCTATTTGTTTTGTTTTTTAAGCCGTTTTATAAAGTCAGTTTGCTATTTGCTTTGTTTACAAAATACCGGCATATCTCTCCCTGCCAAGTTGGTTTTAATATTTCGGAAGTTGTAATGTTTGGGTGGCGCTATGCATATTACGGGCTAGCATTATTTCCTCAATGACCTACAAGTCAGGCCACCGACACAAGTATCAACACTGCACCAGCTGAGAGGAACCCGCAGGTCTCCGTGACAGCCGCAGAGGGCAGCCGCCAGAGCAGGGAAGTGAAAGCTATCGTTGTGTTGATTCATTGTGCAATGTCATTAATGTCAACGGTTTACTTTCGCATTAAAAGTACGATGAAAAATAAAAAGGACGAGTGATGCGTAGCCCCATTGCCACGGCAAACGCCTAGGGCCGAGGGAGGACTGGCTCACGTGAGCCTTTTTAGCTTCCGACCGCAGCCTGGATCACGTTACTTCCTTTCCGTGTCGTGAAACGCGACTGGACTTATCTTTACCGAGGTGAGTCGGAACGAACTGTTATTTGTTTCACAGGTACTTCCACTGTTTGCATAGTTCTACTTCCTCTCATACATGAATACTCAAACATTAATTTAACTTTAAAAATAGCTGAAGCATCTATTTAGTAAAAGTCATGATATGTTTAAACTTTCACTGGTGTGAACAAGCAATAACTCTTGCCATGACAGAGACAAGAGATGGAATCGCACCGTGTACGCCCTATCTTTCCACGCCCCAACAACAGATATCCAGCTCCCATCACTTTCCTTATTTTTCCCCTTTTCTTTTTCTACACATGTCGCTCTTATATAAGTGCTTTCATAAGCATTATCATATGTACGTTGCGTATCAGTCGAAAACAGTTTCTTTATCCCTAGCATAATGGTTCTTGCGTAACGATAAGCTCTGGTGAACATTGTCGTGCTTGGCGATATGGTAAAGAGCGTGTGGTTGTTTACTTGCGGGTTCGAGAGTTTCGTCCCTGCAAAAACTCTCTGATATTTTGATATCATCTGCAGCCTGGGATATCACCTCACATGCACAAAGATGTGTGGGAATAGAGCCAAGACAAAATAAGGTCAACCTGCATCCTGAGTCGATGTGAATGCAAGGTGTACCAATGTTGAAGCTAAATAAATTGGATGGTATAAAATAGGAAGGTAGAGAGAATGTTGGGGCTGTCGTATTGCTATTTGCTTTTTAGTCACGTCCAACTATTTTCTCTTAATCCTCTTTTCCTTGTTTCAGGGGAGGATCCAGCATAATGCAAAGAGATCAGCATGCGACTGCAGTGGCTACGGTAAGCGCAAGCATAATCAAGTTAATTCCGTCTTTGTGATAACGAACGCCGCGATGACATTCCAAACCCTATCCTTATTGTACCGAATATTCGTGCTAGACTCACAGAGCACTCTCTCCCCCAGTCTGCGGCACGCCCAACCGGGGCAGCCGCATCGTAGGAGGCACGGAGACAAACCCCGGCAAGTACCCTTGGCTCGTGTCCCTCTCCTACCGCGGGAAGCTCTACTGCGGCGCCACCCTCGTCAACGACCGGTACCTCGTCACGGCAGCTCATTGCATCAAACGGTATGTGGATGTGGGTAGAGGGGAGGGTGCCTTATACTGGTATCACAGATAATGGGTTTAAGCTTGAATAAAATCAGTTAAGGGTTTGTGAATCACTACCGCTTTATTAGGAAAAAATAACTCTAAATGGTCTTACCTAACAAAACACACGAAAATGAACCACACATCAAAAAATATATGCATTTGCCTACATTGCTTCGCCCTCCAGCGTGACCAAGAGCCGCGTGCAGATCGTGCTGGGGAGCCACAACAAGAGCGACATCCACGAGCCCTCCCGCCAGGTGCGCAAGGTGGGTGATTGGTGGGCGCACGAGGGCTTCGACAGGCGCACCTTCAACAACGACATCGGCGTCATCAAGCTCGACAGCCCCGTCGACATCACAAAATACGTCCGCCCTGTTTGCCTTCCCGCTCATGGTAAATAGAAATTGGATTCTTAACTTTCTTTTTTGCCTTATTCTGCATTTTTATTGTCATCCCTTCTCATCTTCTCTTTGTGCATGTATGTGCGTCGGTTTTCCGCTCTCAGTCTTATCAATTCTATCCTTTCTAAGTCTGTTCTTCGTCCTTTTATGTATATCTCTTTCCTTTCCATTATTCTCCCCCCCCCTTTCTAGTCCTATGACAATGCAGTCATTGAGTTCGCAGCCGAATAAATTCCACCCGATGTGACCCCGCCTTCCCTCCCTCTCAGACCAGTCCTACGTGGGCGAGTTCGGCATCGTGCCCGGGTGGGGCCGCCTCTCGGAGAACGGCCAGTCCAGCGACGTGGTGCGGGAGGTGAAGGTCCCCATCATGAGCAACAGCGAGTGCAAGACAAAGAAGTACAACCCGTCCGAGATCACCGACAACATGATGTGCGCTGGCTATGACGCGGGGAAGATCGACGCCTGCCAGGTGAGGCTGACGGGCTAAAGGGAAAGCCAGCAGGAAGAGAGGCTTTTTAGTTCTAAGTAGCGACTAACAGTGAGTGACATACATCTTCACTGACATATCATTCTTGCGTAATAACGATTGTTATCATTTTCCCTATCATCACATTTGTTCTATGCTTGCTGTTGATTCCTCTTTGCCTAGAGGGTATTTACTGTTGTCGCTCGTTCATTTCAGTCTTTGTTAATTATCACAGAATGCACAAATCAACATGCACCACAGGTAAAACAACTGCATTGTCCTCTTAATCTGAGTACTACTTTAGGGAAATAATTTCAAATTTCGCCACATCCTCTTTATGAAATGCTAGTTTAATGTGACCTCTGATTCAGATAAAAAAAGTGCTATAACAATACCCAAAATAAAATTCGGTGTGGAAGAATAGCAGGAAGAATCATAAACATCCGCTGGGGCAACCCAAATGCAAAGCACAAATGACAATTATATGTGTATAGTAGTAGCGTAAAACTAAGATCTGAATGCAACTCTCATTATCCCATCACAGGGTGACAGCGGCGGCCCCATGCTGTGGGAGAGGGATGGAAGCTCACAGATCGATCTTATCGGTAAGTTTTGCGCCCAAGGGATTCCCTGTAAGACGCGAACAAGACTTAGTGACCTTTGTGTGGCTGTAAATCTTATTGATCATGTGTGTCTATTTGTGGTATGCATTTGGATATGTCACACCTGTTTCACCCATAATCAATACATATAGTGCGTGTATATGACCTATTATATATGCATGCATACGTATATACATACATACATACATACACACATATAAGTTATATATATATATATATATATATATATATATATATATATATATATATATATATATATATATATATATATATATATATATATACATATACATATATTTATATATATATATATATATATATATATATATATATATATATATATATATATATATATGTGTGTGTGTGTGTGTGTGTGTGTGTGTGTGTGTGTGTGTGTGTGTGTGTTACTAATAAAATGGCAAACTTAGTAATTGCTTCAATATAATGTAGCAAGAGGTGCCGCATAAGAACAAAATCACAGAAAATCCTTCTTGTCTAAGCGCCAACAATAAGTTACTGTTGTTATCCTTAAGATAATCTGAAATTATGAAGTTGTAAGTGGTTTCCAACTTTTTTTTTCATTCGGTGGCCCAGAACAATATGTAATAATCTCCAGTGCCTGCCATCTTTTCAGATTCGGTTATTACTTTGTATGAATAGTGTAATGGTGTCAGTAGCTATAGAACAAGAACACTTTATGGATTCTAATTTATTGATCTGCGAGAGAAAATTATATGTAGGTACTATGGATAAGAGAGAGAGAGGGAGAGGGAGAGGGAGAGGGAGAGGGAGAAGGAGAAGAAGGAGAGGGAGAGGGAAAGGGAGAGGGAGAAGGGAGAAGGAAGGGGAGAGGGAGAGGGAGAGGGAGAGGGAGAGGGAGAGGGAGAGGGAGAGGGAGAGGGAGAGGGAGAGGGAGAGAGAGAGAGAGAGAGAGAGAGAGAGAGAGAGAGAGAGAGAGAGAGAGAGAGAGAGAGAGAGAGAGAGAGAGAGAGAGAGAGAGAGAGAGAGAGAGAGAGAGAGAGATAAATGTAAATGCTATCAAGTCTTCTGTTCATCATAAAAAACGATGAAGTGATTTAATCAAAGACCCTTTCGTCGATAGGAAATAAAGTGTATACATAAAGCGCATACACAAATAAAATGTGTTTGATGGATAATTGTACATTGCAACTGGTAAGTTCCGGTAAGTAACGATACCTTATATATTCGACAGCCAACTATTTACTTTCATATATCGCCTGACAAGGTAGGTAATTCACCATATCTGAAGCAGCGCAAATTGATTAAACTGGTAAGTCACAATAAGTGATTCGATAAAGGACAAGCTATTCTGTTTACTGAACCTGATAGCAAGGTAAGTTGTAAGTACCCAATCTGTACAAGAATATTAGACATTATTGGAAAACTACCTGACGTCACCTGAGAAGGTAAACTGTTTTCCGAAAGACAGTCGAAATAAATAGCATGGATCACGGGAATTAGTCCGTCTTTGGAGAATTGGTAAGTAGTGACACCTAAAACCAGACAGTCACGAAAGAGGAAAGTCAGCAGGGCGGATCAGTCTAGAGTAAACAAACAGGAAGGTATGTGCGTAGAGTACCGGACGTGGGTCTCGGCGGTGGTGGTTCCAAGACCTTATGACGACACTGTAAAAAGTAACGACCACAACTCTGCTTTATAGTCGTGACGGTTTCCCAGATCTGACTCTGTGCAAGTTCTCCTCCTGTGACCCTGCTTAGTGGCTGTAGGCTGCTTTCGTGTACACTTTCGTTGTGAAGATGCATGCACACAAGCTTTGACCCTGCTTTTACGGTTACTACGACACTTCGCACGAGCTGTGCCTGCTGCCCGAGCTGTGACCCTGCCTCCCGACCCCAAGTGCTTGCCTAAAGACGACCACGTGACGTCTACTTATTCCAGCGTACCAACAGGTGACATCGACCAAACTTGCGTGACGTGACGACTTCTAAAGGTAGGACTCTTTCTAGTTTGTTCTCACGAGGCCTTTTCAAGGAGACGAGAGGAAATGAATCAGCGAATCTTCAATGCAATTTGGAAATGGGAGGCAATTATTCTTTCAAATGAAATTCACTTCTTTGCCCAATTTCAGGATATTGTGATGTTCTCTCCACTTCAACTGATATAGATGATTTCACAATTTTCTCGGCTTTCATTGTTCTGCTATCTCTATTGATATTGGTTAACAACTCTCACTGTTCTTCAGCCCACCTCCCCGTTAGAAGTACAGCCTCTGTAGTTCAAACGTTGCCTTTCCCTAACGGCGCTGTGTGTTGCAGGAGTGGTGTCTTGGGGCCAAGGCTGTGCACGTGCAGGATACCCAGGGATCTACACGCGCATCCAGAACTACAGGAACTTCATCGACGCATACATCAGGGAAGGCTGCTTCTGCTCCTCGCAGTAGAGCTCAAGCTGACCCAAGTCGTGGCCAGTTCCTCGAATTAACCATCAAGATTCTTCAACCAAGTGTTTATTGTGGCTGTTTGGTTCTTTTTGAGCTCCGGACTAAGGAGATCCACTGATTTAACTACATCATTCATCCAATGGCGCCTCGATATTCGTGATTTCCCCCCATCGTTTCTGCCATATCCATCCTAACCGGAGCCTTTTGCATTAGTGAACGGAATGCATCTACTGGTATATGAACCATCCACAGGCACTAGGTCTTAGAATCCCTTTTCTTGCATTTCACTATCCTATTTATTTATTCTAACATCTAGCATTAAGTGACCATTATTCTAAGTGCATAAACAATTGTATGTAGTACACCGCAGTAGAAACATAGCGCTTGTTCTTACACTTCCGGTGAAGTCGGACTACCTCACCTACTGAAGACTTCTACTAGTGTTCATTTATAGGCGTATAACATACTATCGAACAGCACATAATATGTACAAAACTTTTATCTCACCCAGAAATGAATCACGTGTTTGTCGAATGATGTGTGCGATTCATATTTAGATCCATGAAACTTGTACTGATTGTAGTAGATAAGAAGTTTGTGTTGAAGTGTGTTCTTCATTATACAACCAGAAAATGTATCTTGGTGAAGTTCATGGAGGAGTGTTTGTCTGTTTTGTCGAGTGCACAGCATGTCCTGGAGCCAAATGTTAAGGCTAAAATGGGCATAGTTATCTAGTCTTCCTTATGTAATAAAATGACCACGTGATATTAAGAACTGTGTTTGTCAGTTTGTTCCCCTTCTTGTGAAAATGATAAAGAGAAAAGGGCGAAGAAAAATATATAAAATAACATGAAAAATAGATAACCACATTCATTGCAACTCTACAGATATATGTCCAACATCTGGTATAATGAGGAAAAAAAGACATGAAAAGAATAAAAGGAAATAATCATGCTAGGCTAGCTAATATTTCTTTCCCCCAAAAAAGTTGTCTATTGATCGCAATGGTTTTCAAGAAAATTTCGAAGACAAAGAGTTTCATTTGCTTGCATGCGTGCATAACCTTACACAAGTTCCCACGCCACTTGTCGAGCTCTATTCATATATTCTGATGGCAGTGCATTTCCTTTTGGTTCAGCAAATCGTGCACAAACGTGTTTTGAGGTAGCATTCGGTAAACACCTTCAGATGGGCCCTCAACTAATTCTGAGAGACTATGATATAAATGTGCACCTGTTTATTCAATTGCTGTCGGTGTTTGTGGAGCTGAAGCGGGTCGGCTGTAAACATGGATATGTGGTCAGCAAGGCGGGACCCGGAGAGCATGAGTGAAGGAGACGACGGTATCCTTTCACTTTTCCGCCATAGCCATATACGACTCGAGCCCACTGCTGGCTGCAGTTTCTCGTTTCATGTCTGCCTATTTCTCTCGCTTCTTAAACTAGCTGACAGTTTTTATCGTCATTTCTAGCATTAATGACGATCTACATTTACAATGTGTAGCTACATCCGTTTTTCTTGCCCCTTCTTACGTTAAGGTTATTACACGCAGTAAGTTCATCACGGTCTGTTTCCAACAGTGCACTTACACAGCTTTCTGCATTTTCTAAATCTTAAAAAGAATCTAGTAATATTTTGATAAACGCAAAGCCGCCATGAATTGTATACACGTCTTTATCGGCGATTACCGGTACATTTTTTACATTCTTTACTGAAAGAAGAGAAAAATGCACATAATATTTCACACTTAATTTCCTTATTCACTAGCTTAGGGAAAATCACCCATTGTCTAGATTGTGACCAGGTGTAGCAATATATACGTATAATCTTAAGCAACAGAGAATATTTCACTTATGATTATAATCATGCATGTAAATACTACGGCAGTGAGGAATCATATTGAGTCGATTGTTGTACTGCCTTCAAATTTAGACTATCGAATAGTCCGGAGGGAATATATGAGCCGGGAACAAAGCTTGGGTAGACGTTATTGCCATGTCATGAAATGAATACTGAAACGAATTAATTCGACCGTCACGTTATTATAGATTACCCTGCACTTAACTGTAATATGCAGTGCACATTTCAGTTTGGCAACGTTAATATTTAAGCATACGATAATCAAACACTATCATAAAATCAGTATATTCCCTAAAATGATTTTTTTTTTTTTTTTTGGGGGGGGGGCTGTTATCTAGTGGGAGTTGAGGTTTTAAAAAAATAAATGTATCTAACATATCTAACCTTATATAGTGTGTGTGCTACCACCGTGTACAAGAACAGGAACCCTGATATCAGACAGCAACCGAAAGTTCTCAGTGAGGCATTTCCTCATGAGAAAGTCGCAACAGAAAAAAGTTCAAGCTTCATACCAACTTTTAAATTACCTATGAGTGAAAGCGTTCTCATGGCGATATGGACAGTTGTACATCACAAATGCATTCTAAACATTTCATGGTGATATGTAATGAAATGATTAGTCTCCTTATTATGGAAATAATCCATATTCATGTTAGGGAAAATATCTACGGAAAAGATCAAATAATGATTGTATACATGCTTTATTTTTGATGTCTTTTATAGAAACCTCCAATATTTGAAGGTAGACTATAAAAAATAAAAATCAATCTTCAACCGTTTCTAAACCATGTAAAAAGTAAATGATAAAAAAACTGTAGAGCGCGCTTCTTAAAGTCTTAGTGCATATACGTATTCTAAAAAAAAAAAAAAAAAAAAAAAAAAAAAAACATGAACACCGTTAGCAGAAAATATCATAAATGAATATATGCATGTGCATTCCGAAAAACAAACAAACATAATTTTCACGTTCAACTAATGAAAAGGATTCCACAGGATAAGATAAACACAATCTTTTAGCCAGAAATATCGAAACATTATTTCAATTTCTTACCCAAAACGGGCTGAAAAAAATCAACAGGATGCTTTCAGATATCAATATTCATCCTGGGTAATAATGAAAGTCGTAATAAATCCTTATTTTTACTGTGAGTAATATATCCACTCTCACGAACTGGAAAAATGGGATGCACTTGATTATTACCATATGTTCACTCTGTATCACTATCAGTATTTTTTTCCCAAGCAAAATAATCCAATATACAATATAGCTGTGGTCGAAGTCACTGTAATATCATGATTAAAAGGGTATCCTTGTGAAAGGTTGACAAAGCTAAGTTATACAGTTTAACCTTTGAGACCCAGAATGGCCATTTCATTAGATGTACTGATGAATAAACAAGCTTACAAATATGTAAATACTTGACTGCCGAGCGCTTTACTGGAATGGAAAGAATAATAATAATCTTACTTTTTCGAAATAAACGTTTTGCGGATTTTTTCTACTTAACGGAAAAAATAACCGTATTTTTTATAACGAAGCGTTTTGCGGCTTTTGCCTATACAAGTCTAGCAGTAATAACTACATTTAGCTGTGCATATATATCGATTTCTACTCCTGCAATGCAAAAATATATGCCGTAAAATATCCCTATTAAGCTATAATAGCGAATTTTACGAATTAGAATTATAACTGGTACGGTACTTTTGTTAAAAGATATTAACCTTTTCGCGTATTGAAAGTGTCCATATACATACATACATACATACATACATATATATATATATATATATATATATATATATATATATATATATATATATATATATATATATATATATATACTTGTGCCTGACAGGGTTCGATTTAGGTTTTGATAAACAGACGAAGCACAATCTATGTAAAATTCCTTGAGCCTCCCATTCATGACCTCTCTACATTTATTAACTATTTTGGTGCAGATATCTCTGTGACACATAAATGTTGAAACATGCATCTAAAAGAAATATTACACCTATTTACTACACATTTAGAATATCATGCATGGCATCTTTATATCTCACCTTTTCTTGGACGTAACGGTTTTACGCGAGGAAATGTGTGTTTGTGTGTGTGTGTGTGTGTGTGTGTGTGTGTGTGTGTGTGTGTGTGTGTGTGTGTGTGTGTGTGTGTGTGTGTGTGTGTGTGTGTGTGCGTATGCTCGTGTGTGTGTGTGTGTGTGTGTGTGTGTGTGTGTGTGTGTGTGCGTATGCTCGTGTGTGTGTGTGTGTGTGTGCGTATGCTCGTGTGTGTGTGTGTGTGTGTGTGTGTGTGTGTGTGTGTGTGTGTGTGTGTGTGTGTGTGTGTGTGTGTGTGTGTGCGCGCGCGTATGCTCGTGTGTGTGTGTGCGTGTGTGTGTGTGTGTGCGTGTGTGTGTGTGTGTGTGTGTGCGCGTATGCTCGTGTGTGTGTGTGTGTGTGTATGCTCGTGTGTGTGTGTGTGTGTGTGTGTGTGTGTGTGTGTGTGTGTGTGTGTGTGTGTGTGTGTGTGTGTGTGTGTGTGTGTATGTATGTGTGTGTGTGTGTGTGTGTGTGTGTGTGTGTGTGTGTGTGTGTGTGTGTGTGTGTGTGTGTGTGTGTGTGTGTGTGTGTGTGTGTGTGTGTGTGTGTGTGTGTGTGCGTGTGTGTGTGTGTGTGTGTATGCGTGTGTGTGTGCGTGCATAAATATGGATACTATATGTGTGTGTATTTACATTATATCACACATACCCACCAACAAACACAAATACAGATTATAGTATTTTCAGTTTGCAAATGAACAATACATTTGATGCTGACCTACCTAAATGCCGTCGCCCAATAACACGTAGCAAGATGAAACATGACTGCCTGATCTTTTATTTCAGCGTTTTTCTCTGTTTTTCTCTTTAATCACACCATCATCCTCGTCGCCCTATTGTTTTGGGAGGCCTTGTTATGCCAGGAAGTTATGTGCACACATCTTTATAGACACTATGTTCCACAATATAAAGGGTGGTTAATATTTTACACTGACACGGACGAAAAGAATTCTCAAAATGGAATCTATTTAACCTTCACTTGCGAAACAACGTTTAACCGCTTTGCATTTCAGTGGCAAATATATGTTTTGTTTTAAAAATGATTAACCAATAATTTGATGAAGAATAAGATAATCGTTTAGCTCTGTTCCTTTTTTCACAAATTAACAACTAACTCCTCGTGGCATCAGTCCTCTCAGCTTTCGCAATCAAACCATTAAAATATTTCAAATTTATTCAACCATCGCTGATTTGTTTTGAAATGCCACGGAAAATTAATAGTTGCGAAATATTTTGTTGTAGGTTACTAATTTATAAGAATGCAAGAAAGTACTATATATATTGTTTCAAAATTTCCTTCCAACGGTCATCCTCACTTATCTCAATGCCCTCTCGAAGTTGCATTTCATTTTAATCATCTCTGTTTAACAAGTGTTTTAAGGCTCCAATTTACGCATTTGTATACATGATCAAAAATCGTTTGTAGAAAGAAAACTTATATTAGCCCACTGACTTAACAGACTTCAGAGTTTTGAATATTTTTGTATGTAAAGCACACTTTCGAAGAATGTCGCGCCTTCATAACGCTTAGGAGCCGCAATAAATTCAGTGACATCATTGACTACAAACGAACAAGTCTATTCCGATTTCCTCCGTGAGTAACTCTCGGGACTTTTATATGGAAACAATGTATTTTCTTTTATTAGGGCAATCTGTGTTTATTTAGTGTCTTTGAATAAAGTGATAATTGATAGATTTAGCTTTGAGGGGCGATTAGAAGAGAACGATTACTTTTTCGACATGTAATTTGCATAACAAATCGCACCTAAAGCATTTTAATTCAGTGTTCGGTTATGAGAATCACACATTCAAATGTTTCTGAATAAAAATAAATGCTATATGAATAAAGTTGAGCTTTGTGTTTTGGTAAGTATGAACAGAAGCGTCATGCGCCCGTTGGTTTTGTTAGAGGTTTGTTGGCTTGTGCGGAGGCCACGGCAATTATTTTCAGTACTTCCCAGCATAATATGATAGTGCAATGTATATACATTTCTGGAAATTGCAATTTTTTTGTCGAGAAGGTAATTTCACACAAAAGTACAGCTTAACGGATCGTGACAATTTTGGTATCGATGGATTCCTCTCTCAAGTATCCACATATATAGAAATTATTGCGCGGAAACCCCCACATTCTTGGGCCCCCAATTGCAGGCGAGAGCATGGATGGTATTAGGGAATTTGCGGGTTAGAATATGAAATATTTATATAAAATCATTAACTATGTTGTCCCATGGAGGCTGCCGTCCCCCTACCGTTAGTGGCAATTGCTAGGCCGGGTGATTTACCACCAACTGCTCGCTATACATTCTCATTAAGGTAAATATATTGCATAAATTATTGAGGAAGTGACTACAAGTACAGCAGAAAAGCCCCGATTAGTGTCTACGTATGCGTGGTGAAACAAAAAAGGTGGCGGCGGTCTCGACATGAGATGATATCACTCAATTAGGTTAGGATCGTACTTATTATCCAGAAATAACGTTTTTATTCATATAGGCATATGTGTGACGTACGCCTATCCGCGAGAAATCAGATACGGCTGCCGTACGCGAAACACCGGCCAAATATCAAGCAATAAGAGAGAGGTCGACCGTCAGCTGATATTTGGCCACCATAATTGAACTCCACTGGTTCAATAAATAAGATAAATGTTTAATTCATTCTAGTTCCTAAATACTGTGAAGATTGAATTACGTTGCTGAAATTATGTATATTGTATATTACAATAGGATACTTTAATTATTATGTAATTTTAGAGAAGTACGTAAATATGTCGGACAACGTGCAGAATATCCTGAGTTTTCATTAATAATTTTAAAGAATTGCCTAGCCGCGATTAACGTTCATCTACTGTTCAAAGTTTTATATTGCCGTCCCAATGACGATCTAGCCTTGTTTTTCTCATTCTTCAAAAATGCTGTTCTTTCTAAAACCGTAAGCATTGTTTTTATTTATGCATTTGTGATTCTCTCTCTCTCTCTCTCTCTCTCTCTCTCTCTCTCTCTCTCTCTCTCTCTCTCTCTCTCTCTCTCTCTCTCTCTCTCTCTCTCTCTCTCTCTCTCTCTCCTTTCACCTTCCGTTTTTGTTTTTTGTTTTTTCGTCATTTTTCCTCGAATCCCTCATTGCAAAATCGTTTCTTTTCAGTTTCTGTGCATAGAAAGATCTTTGAAAAAGTTACTTCGCCTAGCCTTGAGAGATGTTCTACAGCTACGATGTGCTACACCCTCGGAAGGGCAAGTTGGCGGTGGTTTGGCTGGCTGCTACGGGTCGCCTGCAGTTCAAAAAACGGCAGGATAGGAATTTCAAGGAAGCTATGAGCGTCAAGATTTACCGCACCTGGTAATATAACGCAATTTTGTAGCCGTCGAG